>NC_079172.1:22827652-22847652 GCF_947568905.1 Ostrea edulis | reverse complement strand
TAGAACGAAATGATGTGCGTGCCAAAGGAGGCAGGAAGTCTGGAGGGTCATCTTAACCCCCCCCCCCCCTGCCTCTCGTGGGCCCTGGACGAAACCATAGTAGGGGCACAGGTGTAAAGTTCCAGAAGCTATTGGGGTTTAGCATTTTCTGTTGTCAAAATATGTATATAAAGTGAACAACGCCCGAGTTTGAAATCGCTTAACAGAATTTCTAAGTTTTACTTTGTTGTTAAACAAGCGTTCGGTAGATTTTCTCTCTAAAAATTGCGACAAATAATTTATTGAATATCAAACAAAATAATATATAAATGTTTTGACATTCATTAAGAAGTATTTTCTCGAATAAAATGAAAAAAACGTAAATAACGAAATTTCTCGGTACCTTTTTTGTTAAACACGCGTTCCATAGATTCATTTTTCGTCTGCATCCCCCTTCTGTCGGATTTCGAATTATTTTGATACGGAATACTTTTGATTATGATCGTTGAAGTTAAACTAGAATATCCTTGACTAAATATCATTTGAAATACGCCTAATATTGATTAAAGACGGATAAATAACGGTTTTATATTACTTTAGTGCATTATGGGTAAGTAGCGTCTGTTATGTATGGATTTCGTGTTTATTTTTATGTTAAATAAAAGTTTATCGGTGTTGAATTATGAGGTATTTCAACTAAGATATGAACTATTTGTACATTTGTATATAAAACTTACCAAAAAATTCATTTTCGACTGTTTTTAAACCATGATTTCCATTGTCTTGCTATCTCCGGGAAAAAATTATAAAATTCGGAACTGGTTATGGCGGCCCAATGGCGTTATTTTCATTTAACAAAATTAGCAACATTTAAAAATTGTTATAATTTTACTTAGACAAAATATTTATGTGGCGATTTTTGATGGGGTGTTCTAGGGATATAGTTCAAAGTTTTTACGCATTTATTTTTTCTGTTGCAATTTGTTCTGGGTCAATTAGTATTATGACTGGACTACTATGCCAGGAAGTTTTCATGTAAATCTCAGTTTTTCTGGCCCAGTGGTTCTTGAGAAGATTTTTAAATGACCCCACCCTATTTTTGCATTTTTTTTTTTGGAAAGGGGAGATAATGACAACACAACCAATTTTGGACCCTCCCTGGAATTAGGACCTCTACCCCGGGAATCATGAAATTAAAAAGTTTGGTAGAAGTCTTCTCGATTTACATCACTATGCATTTAGTTTTTCTTACACATGTGCGGTTATAGAAAAGAACATTTTAGAAAATTGGTTCATTGTTGCCCCGCCCCTCAGGTTTCAGGGGTGCAAGAATCCAGAAATTTACAATTTAGGCCAACCTTGCCCAAAATATTCTTCATAATAAATTTGAAAAGAATTGGAAAGGTAGTTATCAAGAAGTCAAAAATGTTCTATTGTTCATACATTTTATCTGACCATTTTGGCCTCACCCTGGTACCAAATCCCACCCCTGGGATCATCAACTTTACAATTTCGAAATAGGAATATCTGCTCTTTCTAAATATCTATTTAGTTTCAATTTAGTATCAATAGCACTAAAGAAGATGTTATTTAGATATTTTACACATAAACGCTACGTACCAAGTTTGGCCCCGACCTGGGGTCAGAACCCCTACCCCGGGGATCATGAAATTTACAATTTTGGTATAGGCAATTCTGATCTACATCACTATGCATTTAGATTTTCTTACACATGTGCGGTTTTAGAGAAAAATATTTTTGAAAATTAGTGAATTTTTGGCAGTTTTTGCCCCACCCCTCAGGCCCCAGGGGTGCTGGAGTCCTGAAAAGTACAATTTATGTCCCCCTTGTCCCAACGATGCTTCACACCAAATTTTAAAAGAATTGGAAAATTAGTTATCAAGAAGAAGTTAACAAGATTGCTACACGTAGCCATGTATCCCAACGCCGCAAAAAAAAAAGAAAAAAAAAAGGTTGAAGCACAAAAGTCCCGTAACTCCAGTGAAATTTGTTGAATCAAAATGATGGAGCAATATGATCAACTACATATGGTGACTAACAATCCTACAAAATTTGAACAAAATCCGTTGAGTGGTTTCTGAGGAGTTGCGTCCACTAAGTGTTTCTATAGTTTAGCATACATGTACAAATTCAGCAAAGTCCCGTAAGTCCTCTAAAATTTGTCAAATCAAAATGGTGGCACAATATGATCAACTACACATGGTGACTAACAATCCTACAAAATATGAACAAAATCCATTGTGCGGTTCTGAGGAGTTGCGTCCACAAAATGTTCCTATAGTGTAGCATGTACAAATTCAACAAAGTCCCATAACTCCTGTAAAAACTGTCGAATAAAAATGGTGGCGTAATATGATCAACTACACATGGTGACTAACAATTTTACAAAATATGAACAAAATCCGTTGGGCGGTTTCTGAGGAGTTGCGTCCACAAAGTGAAATGGGACGGACGGACGCACGGACACCGGTATTTCTATGTCCCCTTCCACGTTGCGGTGGGGGACAAAAATCTTCAAGTGTTAACGCAAGACGCACAACTCACAACGGACGACAACCCAGGTGACCTAAAAATCTTATTATAGACTCCATATGAATTTTATTGACATATATAACGCTTTTATCTTCGGTATCTTTACTAATGAAATGACAGTCATTCCCCATGAATGTTAACATTGTGGGCATGAATTTTGATAAATATAACAGCTCGGAATATTCCCACAGATGTAAACCTCATTTTGATTGATTGATTGTATCTTGCTCAACGTCTCTTTAAACCTTTACTCGGCGCTTACGGCCATTGAGCAGTGAGGGTTCTTTAGCGTGCCACACCTACTGTGACACGGGACATCCGTTTTTAAGGTCATCTCCGAGGACCCGTGATATTCACACCTGATGCCGAGCGTTTGGCGATGGAACTGTCACTACCTGTTTTAACGACTTGGGTCCGTCGCGGACTTCATTTTGAAAATATATGAGGGAACGCTTCACGCAAGCTTACTTTTCATGCCAAGCTAGCGTGCCTCATGAAGTATGATGGTGTACAATGGAAAGTGTCTTTTATTTTAGCCATATGATCACTATATTGGCGTCGCCAGTAGGATAGTTTTGTTCACCTGCGCTACGGATCATAGCGGTGGTCGCAGGTGTGAACCAGTTTTTAACCAACCTCAGTACCCCTAGCATGTGCCTATCCGCACAAGCAGAAGTCCCTTCTGGTCCCCATGTTACCAGTATCAGTTATAAGTGTCGGTGCGTCACAGTTGTTAGGGTTTGTGCCTGTGGGACATATGAGCAATGCAGAAAGCAGTAGCGGATCCAGGAATTGCAGTTAGGGGATGCAACTTTATGAGGCAGGGGGTCTGGGGCCACCTTGAGTCCCCAGAAGTGGGTCCATGGCGAAGCTCCTAGATTTCAATATTTTATAGAGCTTCAAATATGTCTCATATGTAGTAATTTTTACTATTTTCTGTCATTTGTGATAGAGGGAAATCAATAAAATGACGCAAATCTTAAGCGTTTTTGGAAAAAATGTAAGTTCTCTCAATAAAAGTGATTCAATAAATCAAACGATTTTGTCATTTATTGCTCTGAGAGTGGAATAAATCATTGCTTCTTTTATCGTTTACATTTTTCTAAACAAGAGGCCACGATTTACCTTAAATTTGAAAAGTTATGGGGGGGGGGGGGGGGAGGGCGCGCCGGCTGCGCCCCCCTTAAATCCGCCACTGGACTGGGGATGTTTTTGGTCGCTCGTCAGTCAGTCAAGTGATGAGACATCAAAGCAGGTCAAAGTCGCGATCTCCACTGGTTAGGCATGTCAATACAGAATGCTGCAGGGCTGATGGTAGACCTAGTGGTGTAGGACTTGCAGAGGATCTGTTGTCTGTGAAGGAATGCGCTCGTCCACGGGTGAAATATGGCAGGGGTAAGCACAGGGTTAGTGTATCAGAGGTCATGGTTCAGGATGACCTTGTCCAGACGTGTGAGGAGGCCACTGTGATTACTTAGGAGACAGGGAATGTCGTTAAGCCCAGGTGTGGTGTTGGGTTGTCACCAGGGACCCTCAATAGTGGTGTGTAGTTGTTCTGGTGGTTGTCAGAAGTTGTGTGACAATCCGCCAATGGATACGGTAGGAAGTATTGGTGATGAGGTGAGAATTTCTGATACCACCTTGTAAAATGTCATCCCGAGGAGAAGCAGCATGGTGTGAGACGTGATTCAGGGATGGTTGTTGAAGTGTTGAATCGGGATTGCCCTGAATTGTTTAGTCAGTGTGTGTCTGTTGGTTCGTCTCCAAGGATCGAGGCTCGAAATAGGTCGGTTAGTGGAGTTCTGTTGTCGACAGGTGTCTAGAGGGCCTGGTATGGTTTAAGGTTCAGGGCCACTGGGTCGGCACAAACAACGGTACTACCATGCACATATGAGAAGTTATGTGGTGGGCCGAAGAGCGCTGGGGAAGGTGTTGGTCACCAGGGTGGTTGGCTGGAGGACACCAGGGATAGTGTCGGTTGCTATGGTGATATGACTTCTCGGGGTAACTCTGGGCATTGTTTTGGTTTTGATGTTGACATAACTGTTGAAGCATGCTGTACTATGGATACTGATATTCCACAATTATATCTGAATGTTGGGATTTTAGTATGATGGATGTTGAGCATAGTCTGATCCAGGAGACGGTTACTTGGTCACTGATGTCGAGACAGGTGGTTTTGTATCAGGGTGTCTTGTCAGGGCATGGTCTTTAGCTCTAGCTGGTGTGATGGGCGTGTCTCTCGGCTCAGTGTGGGTTGAAGGATCAAACAAGTAGTGTGGAACAGCGGGACATAGAGGTTGCACAGATTCCAGTCTGGCATCCAATGGATGACCATTTCTCGGATGCAGAGGACGAGTCTGGGGCAAGGATATTTTCAAGTGTCGTGTTGGCGAGTCTGGATTGTTCCACGAGGGGGGGGGGGGGGCATATGCATGCGCTGAGGTTTGTGATGAGGTCTCTGTGGGTATGCCATGCGATAGGTCAAAACATACAGGCCCCAATGGTAGTGCTAGAGACTGTTGGAAAGGGCACAGTCTAATAACTACAGATGCCCCCGCATGGTTGAAGCAGTGGCTATCGGGTTTCTGGGGAATCTGTTCCCAAGGGACCCGGCAAATGTACCACTGTGCGCTGGTCTGATGATGGTTGTGCTATATGGGGTCCGCTGGGATGGCCCCGCGCATGTGTTTCTGTCCGGTTTGGTCAGGGTTTCTGATGGTTGGTGGATTCGAGTGTTCCCTCTGACTGAGAGACTTCCCCCTGGCAAACATCTAGGTAATGGATTGTTGCTAGTGGCTTCGCGAGTTCCCATTCTTGGAGCGATAGCTGTGCGGCACATGTTCAAGTGACTAAACCAGGGACAACCCATGTTCAGTCAATTCCACTGGGTACGAAGGAAAATAGAATGAGTTATGCGAGGGGTGTAAACTCCACCATGCTCGCAGGGCCCCGAAATGCAGGAAAGGATAACTAAGTCTGCAGTAACCCCGTCGTTGGTAGGTGGCCCCTTTCCTAGTCTCGTTTTCCCCAGACTCTCGTTCTCGAGACTTTGCACGAGCGAGAGTCTGGTACGATTCCTATTTTAATTTTGTAACCATGCAGTAGAGGGCGTAAAATCAAACCAATACCAATGGCTACTCCTGATAAGGTTATGTGCGTTTTTGTTCGTTACAAAGTAAAAAGGGTTATTATAGGATTAAATATTCTTTTTGAGGACTTTATCGATGTGTAAACTCCGGACATTTTACTCACAAACTGAATAAAAGTGCGAAGCACTTTTATGTTAAGTTCGTGAGTAAAATGTCCGGAGTTTACACATCGATAAATTCTTCAAAAAGAATGTTTGATTCTTATAATTCCAATTCATTCCCTTTATTAACAATTGCAAAAATTTTAATAGTTTCCCCGCACTATGTTATTTGTTTTCAGACGTGTATGAATACATCGCGTTTTCGGATTTATTGATGTATAAACTCTTGTTCAGCTTTATTTTTGTCCAAATAAAACAATTGTAATAAATAACATTGGAATTATTCTATAGTGTGTTGAATCAAATTGTCTTTCAGTATTAATAACTGAAGGTATTTCAGTTGAAAATTTAAATTTCGCCTTTGTAAATAAACTGGACTTAACCACAGGCACTTGTTTCTGTAAATGACTTATGACCTCTGTATACTAATAACAACACAAGGTACCTAGCTTCAAATGACACAAAATGGCACCCCCTGAGAATGTCGGCCTTTTGAGCCTCTAGGGAATATGCGATGCTAATGTATTTACTACCGTTGTATTGTACAATCATTCAACTTAAAAACCATGTATGACATGACTGCATTCATTGTCTCTTATCGCCGAAAACTGCAACAAAAAATGGATTTTCCGTTTTATACCACGAAGTGCTATGTACTGATACCGCACAGAATACGTTGGCGATTTTGACTGGCTAGCACGCTCTTCTAAGATTACGTTTGGAATTCTTTAGAGTTATTTATAGAAAGATAGAGCATCAGAGATGAATTAAAAATAACAGGCAAAAGGATGATTTTAATGGTGACCATTAACCACAATTGATCTTATTTTATATAATTTAGTTACTAACATTAGGGGGGAAATGCTACAAAAAATAAAGGGGATTCCATCCCCCCATATTTTTTTCCCACAGACACCTGATAACTATAATCATAATGATTTTTTTTTTGCGGTGACAATGCCTCCAAAATGTGTGGATTCCTTGTCTCAACCCAATTTCGATTGATGTAGTTGTTTCACGCTTTTCACAAGCTTTAGAGATTGGCCTTCTACTGGACTGGTATAATATAGAATATACTTATTATAAACAGTATAAGGTATTTAAGGCTTACAAAAAAGCAAGTTTACGATTACATAAATCGAAATTAGGATGGAATAGACGGGGAATCCACACATTTCGGAGAAATAATCGCCGCCCCAAAAAATCAGAAAGGGTGGGGGGTGTCCATACTTCAGATGCCTGTGAATTTTTCCATATCGGGACAGATCTGTAATATTAGGGATGCGGGGAGGGGGTTCGGTCGGAGAAGTTGTAAGTTGCACATGGCTTGTTTAAATTTCCTGACAGACAATGATAAAAATATGATAGTCATGATAAAGACCTTCAGAACCTGAATTAGTGTGTGCATGGGGGGAGGGGGGGGGGGGTTATAGTGTTCGTCAATGCTGTCTCAATTTTTTCCCCTTAGGCTGGGAGGGGTCATTCTTTGCTCCAGGGCTTCAATTCATAACTTTCAAGCTTACATGCATTAATATCTTCTCATTCACTACTACATAGTACTATCAAAAATAGTGGTGGGGCCATTCTCGCAATATATCTTCATTTGCACGCATGAAAATATTAACAGTTAATGTTAAGGGTTGGCCAGTCGCCTCCGAAAAACATTGATATGTGCCTGTAGCGATCTTGGTACTTATGGTGGGTTTCATAAAACTTCAATGTAACAACAGGTACTTGCCACATCAATACATATCACAAAGTCAACTAATTCTAATTGTAACGGGGACCGTTACATATGTTCCCCAAACCTCCCCAAATTAAAAAGTGATGTCCTTGTGAATCTATAGGAAAAAATCATTTTATTTTAGCCTTTAATTACATGTAATACGTTCAATATGGTCATTTCAGTACCAAAAAATGAAAGAAAGCGTTGTACGCGCATACACGCGCACGCGTGTAGGATTCCGAAATTTTGTTGATGTCGTTCAACAGGCATGTGTATCATATACCCACAGTGTGAATTTCATAACGTTTCCACCAAATACAAGGAAGTTATAGCGATTTTAAAATAGTCCAATCAGAAATCAGCACACGTGCATGCACGTGCTGAGCAGTAATTCTAACCACAGCAATTTGTAAGGAGTACCAAGACATATCTAAACCATTAATATCAATAGAATTTGATGAAAAACAAAAACGTTATCGTCCTTTAAAAATTGAACATTTAAAAAACGTTGCACGCGCATGCGCGTGTGCGTTGGCATTTTTTTGTTACACCAATATATAGATACACATATTGTCTACGTATGCTGTGAATATCATCTCATTCGCTTCATAAATAAGAGAGTTACAAACGTTTTAGTATTATCCAATCAAAATGAAGCGCACGTGCATGCGCGTGCAAATTGGTAATTTCGACCATGCAAATCAGTTAAGGGTCTCAATATCTACCTATGATATGAATTTCAAGCCATTTCAATGAACAACAAAAAAGTTAGACTGATTCCAAAGTTAGCATACAAATTTTGTAATGCGCGTGCACGCGCATGAGTGCGCGTGCTGACAAAATAACTATTATATTTCATATGTACAAATGATATACTATCATCCTATTTAGGTTTTATATCGCTTCCTTCAATATTCTGATTTTCCATTTTTTGTACCAAAATTGCAATACACGTGTGCGCGCGTGCATGCACGTGCAGACAAAATGACTATCACTATGCACATCTACAAACGCTATACTATCATCCTGGAAAGTTTCATATCGATCCCTTTTGTAGTTTCTGAGAACACTACCGGACAAAAAAGTACCGGAGAAAAAGAATAATAATAATAATAACTAGTTCTAATTGTAACGGGGACCGTTACATATGTTCCCCAAACTTCCCCCAATTAAAAAGTGATGTCCTTGTGAATCTATAGCAAAAAATCATTTTATTTTAGCCTTTAATTACATGTAGTACGTTCAATATGGTCATTTCAGTACCAAAAAATGAAAGAAAGCGTTGCACGCGCATACACGCGCACGCGTGTATGATTCCGAAATTTTGTTGATGTCGTTCAACAGGCATGTGTATCATATACCCACAGTGTGAATTTCATAACGTTTCCACCAAATACAAGGAAGTTATAGCGATTTTAAAATCGTCCAATCAGAATTCAGCACACGTGCATGCACGTGCTGAGCAGTAATTCTAACCACAGCAATTTGTAAGGAGTACCAAGATACATCTAAACCCCTAATATGAATAGAATTTGATGAAAAACAAAAACGTTATCGTCCTTTAAAAATTGAACATTTAAAAAACGTTGCACGCGCATGCGCGTGTGCGTTGGCATTTTTTGTTACACCAACATATAGATACACATATTGTCTACATATGCTGTGAATATCATCTCATTCGCTTCATAAATAAGATAGTTACAAACGTTTTAGCATTATCCAATCAAAATGAAGCGCACGTGCATGCGCGTGGAAATTGGTAATTTTGACCATGTAAATCTGTTAAGGGTCTCAATATCTACCTAAGATATGAATTTCAAGCCATTTCAATGAACAACAAAAAAGTTAGACTGATTCCAAAGTTAGCGTACAAATTTTGTAATGCGCGTGCACGCGCATGCGTGCGCGTGCTGGCAAAATAACTATTATTTTTCATATGTACAAATGATATACTATCATCCTATTTAGGTTTTATATCGCTTCCTTCAATATTCTGATTTTCCATTTTTTGTACCAAAATTGCAATGCACGTGCGCGCGCGTGCATGCACGTGTAAACAAAATGACTATCACTATGCACATCTACAAACGCTATACTATCATCCTGGAAAGTTTCATATCGATCCCTTTTGTAGTTTCTGAGAACACTACCGGACAAAAAAGTACCGGAGAAAAAGAATAATAATAATAATAATAATAATAATAATAATAATAATAAGAAACAGAGTAAAAACAATATGTTCCCAAACTTTGTTTGGGGAACATAATAACTAGATTCGATCTCGTTGCGAGCAACGAGTGGGTCTTCCGTCCAAATTTAGATGTGATTAGATAAGAATTTGACTGACATTTTCGTTCATAAATAATGATACAAATATATTGTCTAGACGTACAATTTAGCTTTGGTAATGTTTTACAAATATTGATCATTTAAATGTTATAAATTAAAGACTCTCTCTACCTCTCGGCAACTAATTAAAGGGGTCAGCTTTTTTTTCGAGAAAAAAGTTAATAATGTTATTTACTGCGATACAGATTCAACTGATCAGGCGAGTCATGCCGCCCGGAGGCCTATTTTTTTTTTTATATCATTCTAGATATATCTCGCAAAACTGAACAAATTTTGTTCTACATCTCCTATGGAAATTTTCTTAAGAAAAAAGTTATTGATTGCGACGTTAAGGCGAGTCATAAGGCCCGTGGGCCTTTTTCTTGATATCGTTTGAAAGATCTTGCAAACCTGAACAACTTTTGGTCTACATGTTTTATCAAAAGTTTCTCCAGAAAAAAGCTATTGATTGTGACACTAATCAAACTCTTCAGGCGAGCCATGAGGCCTGTTCGCCTTTTTCATGATGCTGTTTGAAACATCTTGCAAAACTCAACAACTTTTGCTCTAGATGTCTCATTAAAAGTTTCTTGACTAAAATGTTATAGATTACAACAATAACCCAACTGTTCAGGTGAGCCATGAGACCCGCAGGCCTTATTCTTAACATCGTTAGTAACGCTTGCGAATCTAAACAACTTTTGTTCAACATGTCTTATCAAAAGTTTCTCGAGAAAAAATTATTAATGTTATTAATTGTGATACAAATTCGACTGTTCAGGCGAGCCATGACCCCCGCAGGCCCATTTTTTGATATCATTAGATAGATCTTGCAAAACTGAACAACTTTTATTCTACATGTTTCATCAAAGTTTCGTGAGGAAAAAGTTAATCATTGTAACAGAAATTCAATGGTTCAGGCGAGCCATGAAGCCCATGGACCCATTTCTTGATACAGCACGAAAGATCTCAATAAACTGTACAACTTTTGTTATATATGTCTAAAAAAAATATTTACGAGTATAACGTTATGCGACATTTATCATTGTTAAGGCGAGTCATAAGGCCCGTGGGCCTTTTTCTTGATATCGTTTGAAAGATCTTGCAAAACTGAACAACTTTTGTTCTACATGTCTTATCAAAAGATTCTCGAGAAAAAAGTTAGTAATTGTGACACTGATCAAACTGTTCAGGCGAGCCATGAGGCCCGTTGGCCTTTTTCATGATGTTGTTCGAAAGATCTTGCAAAACTGAACAACTTTTGTTCAAGATGTCTTATTAAAAGTTTCTTGACAAAAATGTTATAGATTGCAACAATAACCCAACTGTTCAGGTGAGCCATGAGACCCGTAGACCTATTTCTTAACATCGTTAGTTAACGCTTGCGAAACTAAACAACTTTTGTTCTACATGTCTTGTCAAAAGTTTCTCGAGAAAAAAGTTATTAATGTTATTAATTGTGATACAAATTCGACTGTTCAGGCGAGCCATGACGCCCTGAGGCCTAGGTTTTTATATCATTAGATAGATCTTGCAAACCTGAATAACTTTTATTCTACATGTCTTATCAAAAGTTTCGTGAGAAAAAAGTTAATCATTGTAACAGAAATTCAATGGTTCAGGCGAGCCATGAGGCCTATGGGCCCATTTCTTGATATGACACGAAAGATCTCAATAAACTGTACAACTTTGGTTATATATGTCTAAGCAAAATATTTACGAGTAAATAGTTATGATTTAAAACGTGGAGAAAAATGAGACACTTTTTAAAACTCCATTTTCGACCCCTACCGAGCTTCCATACTAGGCACTTCCGGAAATTTTGAAAACCCAGGTGCACAACTACAACATGTCGTCTAACATCACTGAAAATTTCAGCACTCTAGCTTTTATCGTTTTTGAGTTTTTGTCTGGACAAAATGGTCATCTGAAAATCGATAAAAGGGGGATAACTTCCAACCGGAAGTGATTTTTCAAAAATTGAAACGGCGGTACAAACTTCAAATGGCAACGCATCAATCCTGAAAATTTGAAGCAAATTGATCCATCCATCTCCGAGAAATCTTCTGCACAAAAATCGGTAAGGAGAAAAAAAAAGAATAATAATAATAATAATAAGAAAAGTGAAAAATCAACAATAGAATAATAGAAGGGTCTTCCGCTGAAGACGGAAGACCCTAATAATAAGAAAAGTGAAAAATCAACAATAGAATAATAGAAGGGTCTTCCGCTGAAGACGGAAGACCCTAACTAGATGCGATCTCGTTGCGAGCAACGAGTGGGTCTTCCGTCCAATTTTAGATGTGATGAGATAAGAATTTGACTGAGATTTTCGTTGATAAATAATGATACAAATATATTATCTAGACGTACAATTTAGCTTCGGTAATGTTTTACAAATATTGGTCATTTAAGTGCTATAAATTAAAGAATCTCTGCCGCTCTCGGCCACTAATTAAAGGGGTCAGCCTTTTTTTCGACAAAAAAGTTAATAATGTTATTTACTGCGATACAAATTCGACTGATCAGGCGAGTCATGTCGCCCGGAGGCCTATTTTTTGATATCATTCTAGATATATCTCGCAAAACTGAACAAATTTTGTTCTACATGTCCTATTAAAATTTTCTTGAGAAAAAAGTTATTGATTGCGACATTTATCAGACTGTTAAGGCGAGTCATAAGGCCCGTGGGCCTTTTGTTTATATCGTTTGAAAGATCTTGCAAAACTGAACAACTTTTGTTCTACATGTCTTATCAAAAGTTTTTCGATCAAAAAGTTATTGATTGTGACACTAATCAAACTCTTCAGGCAAGCCATGAGGCCCGTTCGCCTTTTTCATGATGTTGTTCGAAAGATCTTGCAAAACTGAACAACTTTTGTTCTAGATGTCTTATTAAAAGTTTCTTGACAAAAATGTAATAGATTGCAACAATAACCCAACTGTTCAGGTGAGCCATGAGACCTGCAGGCCTATTTATTAACATCGTTAGTTAACGCTTGCGAAACTGAACAACTTTCGTTCTACATGTCTTGTCAAAAGTTTCTCGAGAAAAAAGTTATTAATGTTATTGATTGTGATACAAATTCGACTGTTCAGGCGAGCCATGACGCCCGGAGGCCTATTTTTTGACATCATTAGATAGATCTTGCAAAACTGAACAACTTTTATTCTACATGTCTTATCAAAAGTTTCGTGAGAAAAAAGTTACTCATTGTAACAGAAATTCAATGGTTCAGGCGAGCCATGAGGCCCATGGGCGCATTTCTTGATATGGCACTAAAGATCTCAATAAACTGTACAACTTTTGTTATATATGTCTAAACAAAATATTTACGAGTAAAAAGTTCTGATTTAAAACGTGGAAAAAAATTGGGCACTTTTATAAACTCCATTTTCGACCCCTACCGAGCTTCCATACTAGGCACTTCCGGAAATTTTGAAAACCGATGTACACAACTACAACATGTCGTCTAACATCACTGAAAATTTCAGCACTCTAGCTTTTGTCGTTTTTGAGTTTTTGTCCGGACAAAATGGTCATCTGAAAATCGATAAAAGGGGGATAACTTCCAACCGGAAGTGAATTTTCAAAAATCCAAAAAAAGATATAAACTTCAGATAGTAATGCATCAACCCTAAAAATTTGAAGCAAATCGATCAAGCCATCTCTGAGAAATCCTCTGCACAAAATCGGTAAGGAAAAAAAAAAGAATAAAAATAATAATAATAATAACTAGACACGATCTCGTTGCGAGCAACGAGTAGGTCTTCCGTCCGATTTGTTGATGCACTCGGAGTTAAAAAAAAAAAGAAAAAAGAAGACAAATGAGTCCCAATTTAGTTTCCGACTTTAAGACACTTTAGATATAATCAATTTTTCATATCATAAGCTTCTGAAGCAAAGTTGCGGTGAAATTCGTTTGAAATTCGACTCTCCAGGCGAGCCATAAGGCCCGCGGGCCTATTTCTTGATGTCATTTGTTAGCCCTCTATAGACTCAACAACTTTAGTTCTATATGTCTTTACAAAATATTTACCTGTAAAAAGTTATTGAGATCGACCGATGTCGACAAAAAATCGACTCTACAGGCGAGCCATTAGGACCATAGGCCTATTTCTTGATATCAATCGATAGATCTCGATAAACTGAACAACTTTTGTTCAATATGTCCTTACAAAATATTTACCAGTTACAAGTTTTTGAAATCGACTGATATCGACAAAAATCGACTCTACAGGCGAGCCATGAGGCCCACAGACCCATTTTTTGATATTGATCGATAGGTTATGACACATTGAACAACTTTTGTTCAATAATGCTTTTCAAAAAATATGTCGTTTTAAAGATATGAGGCGTGAAATATTTACGATTTTGGCCCTTAAAATCTCTAATTACGTAACATATGACCTACTTTTTGATTTGATAAGATCAAGCTCGTTGAGATGAACATTTCCGCTTCAATGACTTATTACAAAATATTAATAGTTTCTGAGATATTCTCATAAACCTTTGGACCCTTCTGGGCCCCTAATTTAAAGGGTCAGCCCCTTTTGCTTGATATCGTAAGAAAGGTCATGACATTTCAAACATTTTTTGTTCAACAAGTATTTAGAAATTCTTTACCGTTCTCGAGTTATTTCTAGAAGTAATTTTTAGGGGCCAAACTGTAGCTCCCTAACGGGGCCACATAGGGTAAAAACGAAATATGCATATTGTTCAGATCATCATTCTGAACAACTTTTGTTCTTTATTGCTTTTCAAAATATTTGTCGTTTTCGAGATACAAGGGGTAAAAACTTTATGGTTTTGGCCCTTAAAATCCCTTATTACGTAACATATGACCTAAATTTTTATATGAATAGATTTGGATTGTTGAGATGAACATTTTTTGTTCTTTGACTTATACCAAAATATTAAGGATTTTTGAGATATTTGATCTAGACTTTGAGCCCTTCTAGATCCCTAATTTTAGGGGTTAGCCCCTAAATGTTGATATTTTCGAAAAGATCTCGTAAATGTGCACAACTTTTGTTCTACATGTCTTAACAAAATATTTGCAAGAAAAAAGATATTGGAGATCAAAGGTCAAAAATCGCCGAAATCGGCGAAAAATTTTGGCATCCATATTTTCAGGTCCAGGCGAGCGTTTAGGCAAATCGCCTCCGGTAAAATCGAATCCCCCACAAATCTTCTAAAATGTTTACTCTATCTTGTGTAGAAATTTCAAGACTCTAGCTTCAAAACTAACGGAGGAGATGTGTGGACAACAAGGCCCTTCAAAAAGTCACTAAAAGAGAGATAACTCCTGACCGGAAGTGACGTCAAGCACAAAATTTCGCAAGCAAAGTCTCATCACCAAAAGACATCTTTCCTGAAAATTTCGTGAAAATCGATCGAGAAATGGCTGAGAAAAACGCGTGTACTACCAAGGAAAATAATAATAATAACTAGTACTTATTGTAACGGGGACCGTTACAGATGTTCCCCAAACATTCCCCCATTTAATAAGTGGTGACATTTATTTCAGTACAAGTTGTTTTGACCATTGCAAACTGTTTAGCATGTGAATATATAACTATATTATAACGTTCAGTCCATTTCATACTAGTTCAAATCAGTTGTAAAGATCTGAGAGTTTTGTGCACGTGCACGTACGTGCATATAAATAATTCGACCATCTCGATACATTACAATTTTTACTATATGAGTACAAGAGAAGTTTCACAACTGTTCAATGAAAAACTAGAAATTAACGGCAACTCAAAACTACAAAGACCGAAATCAATGCACGTGCATACACGTGCGCGTGAGTACCACACAGCAATTTTGTTGATGCTATTCAATAGACATTTGAACAATATACTTACTATATGAATTTGGTATCGATTGCTTCACTCATCAGAAAGTTATTGTGATTTCAAAATCGTCCAATCGGAGTTAAGCGCACGTGCATGTGCGTCCAGGGAAATGATTTTGAGACTATTAATAAATTGAGAGGCCTAAAACATACCTGCAACCTAATTTTCAAACCTATTCATTGCAATCTCAAAATGTTATAGACCAATACTTAAATTTAGACATCAAAAATTACAATGCACGCGCATTCACGCGCACGCCATTTTGATAATGGAAAATTTGTTGACACCATTTCATAGACATTCATATCATAGATCCTCAGGGTAAATTTGAATTCATTTCAGTTTTTAATTCAATAGTTATGACCATTTTAGTATCCGAAAAATGAAAGAAAAGATATGCACGTGCATACACGAGCACGTGAGTATGATTAAGCATCAATGTTGATGTCATTCAATAGACATTTGATAGATATACTTACAGTATAAATTTCATATTGTTTCCATCATTTATAAGAAAGTTATGGCGATTTGAAAATCGTCCAATCAGAATTTAGCACACGTGCATGCACGTGCCGGATGGTAATTATGACTGTACACTTTTGTTAAGAATATCAAGATACATACACAGTACAAGTTTGAAAAGATTTTGACAAAAAACAAAAATGTTATGGTCATTGAATTAATTGAATATTCAAATGTCAATGCACGTGCGTGCGCATGCGCGTTTTCAATTTTTATAACATGGATTTGTAAATATTTAAAATCTTTACCTGTCCTGTAAATATCATCAAATTGTCTTAATTTACATGAAAGTTATAAACGGTTTTGTATTATCCAATGAAAGTGAAGCACACGTGCATGCGCGTGCAGAATTGAAATTTTGACGATGCCAAACAGTTAAGGGTCTCAAGTTATACCTGCAATATAAATATCAAACGATTTCATTGAAAAATAAAAAAGTTAGACGCATTCCAAAATTTGTAAACAAAAAATCCAATGCACGTGCATGCACATGCATGCATTTTCAGACAAAATGACGTTCGTTCCGCACATCTACATAGAGTATTCTATCATCCTAAAAAGGTTTCGTCTTGATCCCTTCAGTAGTTTCTGAGAACACTCGTGGACAAAAAAGGGTGACAGGAATAAAGAAAGAATAATAACTAGAAACTCATTACTAGTAATGAGTAGGTCTTCCGTTAGATCACTTCCGGTAAAGAGCTTTCTGTTCCTACGAAAACCATTTAAATATATCAGAAAATGTGCCTTAACAATGAATGAGAAATGTATTATCGAATTTTTTACTCATTTCTCGTAACTTCCGGTGATGACCGGAAGTACTTTTATGATGCGTTTTCCTATAAATGACAGCGACTCTTTACTGTCTATATTCCCTGAAAATTTCACGTCTCTATCTGAAAGAGTTCTCAACAAAAAGAAGTAGACTAAAGAAAGAAAAAGTAGTAGGTTACTACCGACCGGAAGTCAATTTTGAAAAACAAAATGATCCAAACTCTAGAAGTTGATACTTTTATTATGACATGTGAAAATCATATGAAAGACTTCAAATATACGCGAGATTTATGGTGACAAAGAGATGAAAAGTAAAAAGGTATTTTATCAAGAAACCGGAAGTAGTTGTTTTGACTACCAACGGAATCAATATTCTTTTGACACTTTCAAAGAGACTTAATAAACTAGTATAGGTTTCAATTTACAAGAAAAAGTTTGAAATTTGCGATTCTTTCAATCACTTCCGGTGACGACAGGAAGTGACGGTTGACATGTTCAACCCTCTACTGCACGACTGCAAACGGAGATTTATAATTCCTGAATAATTGATGAACCTATATTTTACCTTTTCCAAGAAAAATGCTGGACAAAATTCCTTTTGAGAAACAGAAAATCGCCCATATTTTCCGACCGAAAGTGAATTTTGTAAAAACAAAAATAGTCATAGGAAGGTCCTTTCATAAGACATTATTCCTGAAAATTTCAAGAAAATCTATCCACCATCTCTGAGAAATCACTCGAAGAAATCGGAAAATCGACATTTTTCAAATACTTCCGGTATAGACCGGAAGTGACGGACGAAAAAATTGAATGTATGTGTACAATGGACTAATGTTAGTTGATCAACTCTACAAGTTTCAAGCGTCTATCTATATTCATTATTGAGAAACTGAAAAAACAAGGTTTGAATATGTCCACCCCATATCTCACGACCGGAAGTGAATTTTACAAAAATATTTAAATTTACACTAGACATTTATAATGTCTATAACATATGTAAAATTCAAATCATTAACTTGTTTTATGACCGAGATTTATGGCACTGAAAAATGAGAGAATGAATAGTTTTTCTTTCATATAACCGGAAGTTGGAGATTCAACTTCCGGTGGGGTCAATAGTTTTTGAGAATTAAAACGAGACCTAATAAACCGATATAGGTTTCAATTTGAAAGAAAAAGTTTGAAATTTATGATTTATTAATCACTTCCGGTGACGACCGGAAGTGACGGCCGACATTCTTACCCCCCCTACTGCACCCCTACAAAGTGAGATCTATTAACTCTGAAATTTTGGTGACTCTATCTTTTACCGTTTCTGAGAAAAACGATTGACAACGAAAACAGCTCATAAGCCGTATTTGCCGACCGGAAGTGAATTTTACAAAAATATTTGACGTTACTCTAGACATTTATAGTGACTATAATATATGTAAAACTCAACTCATTAACTAGTTTCATGACCGAGATTTATGGCACTGAAAAATGAGAGAATGAATAGTCTTTCTTTGATATAACCGGAAGTTGGAGATTCAACTTCCGGTGGGGTCAACATTTTTTGAGAATTAGAACGAGATATAGTAAACCAAAGTAGATTTCAATTTGAAAGAAAAAAGTTTGAAATTTATGATTTATTTGATCACTTCCGGTGACGACTGGAAGTGACGGCGACAAAAAATAGTACGTGCATGCACCATAGAGAAAATAGATCTATCATCCCTGAAAGTTTCATTCGATTATCTTTAGTGGTTTTCAAGTTTACCCCCGGACAAAGTTTCTTTCAAAAACCGGAAAATCGGACGTATCTGACGAACGGAAGTGAATTTTGAAAAAATGAAAAAAAAGCCTCGAGGTACCATCGTTCCCTATAACCTGTGAAAGTTTCAGGAAAATCCATCCAACGGTCTCGGAGACGAAAGGGAAAAAATAATAATAATAATAATAATAACTAGAAACTCATTACTAGTAATGAGTAGGTCTTCCGTTAGATCACTTCCGGTAAAGAGCTTTCTGTTCCTACGAAAACCATTTAAATATATCAGAAAATGTGCCTTAACAATGAATGAGAAATGTATTATCGAATTTTTTACTCATTTCTCGTAACTTCCGGTGATGACCGGAAGTACTTTTATGATGCGTTTTCCTATAAATGACAGCGACTCTTTACTGTCTATATTCCCTGAAAATTTCACGTCTCTATCTGAAAGAGTTCTCAACAAAAAGAAGTAGACTAAAGAAAGAAAAAGTAGTAGGTTACTACCGACCGGAAGTCAATTTTGAAAAACAAAATGATCCAAACTCTAGAAGTTGATACTTTTATTATGACATGTGAAAATCATATGAAAGACTTCAAATATACGCGAGATTTATGGTGACAAAGAGATGAAAAGTAAAAATGTATTTTATCAAGAAACCGGAAGTAGTTGTTTTGACTACCAACGGAGTCAATATTCTTTTGACACTTTCAAAGAGACTTAACAAACTAGTATAGGTTTCAATTTACAAGAAAAAGTTTGAAATTTGCGATTCTTTCAATCACTTCCGGTGACGACAGGAAGTGACGGTTGACATGTTCAACCCTCTACTGCACGACTGCAAACGGAGATTTATAATTCCTGAATAATTGATGAACCTATATTTTACCTTTTCCAAGAAAAATGCTGGACAAAATTCCTTTTGAGAAACAGAAAATCGCCCATATTTTCCGACCGAAAGTGAATTTTGTAAAAACAAAAATAGTCATAGGAAGGTCCTTTCATAAGACATTATTCCTGAAAATTTCAAGAAAATCTATCCACCATCTCTGAGAAATCACTCGAAGAAATCGGAAAATCGACATTTTTCAAATACTTCCGGTATAGACCGGAAGTGACGGACGAAAAAATTGAATGTATGTGTACAATGGACTAATGTTAGTTGATCAACTCTACAAGTTTCAAGCGTCTATCTATATTCATTATTGAGAAACTGAAAAAACAAGGTTTGAATATGTCCACCCCATATCTCACG
>NC_079172.1:22725152-22825152 GCF_947568905.1 Ostrea edulis | reverse complement strand
AGTTTTTAATTCAATAGTTATGACCATTTTAGTACCCGAAAAATGAAAGAAAAGCTATGCACGTGCATACACGGGCACGTGAGTATGACTCAGCATCAATGTTGATGTCATTCAATAGACATTTGATAGATATACTTACAGTATAAATTTCATATTGTTTCCATCATTTATAAGAAAGTTATGGCGATTTCAAAATCGTCCAATCACAATTTAGCACACGTGCATGCACGTGCCGGATGGTAATTATGACTATACACTTTTGTTAAGAATATCAAGATACATATACAATACAAGTTTGAAAAGATTTTGACAAAAAACAAAAAAGTTATGGTCATTGAAAGAATAGAACCTTCAAAAGACAATGCACGTGCGTGCGCATGCGCGTTTGCAATTTTTATTACATATATCTGTAGATATTTCACATGTCTACCTATCCTATAAATATTATTAAATTTCCTTAATTTGCATGAATGTTGTAAACGGTTTTGTATTATCCAATCAAATTGAAGCACACGTGCATGCGCGTGCAGAATTGAAATTTTGACGATGCCAAACAGTTAAGGGTCCCATGTTATACCTACGATATAAATAGCAAACGATTTCATTGAAAAATGAAAAAGTTAGACTGATTCTAAAGTTTGTAAACAAAAAATCCAATGCACGTGCATGCACATGCATGCATTTTCAGACAAAATGACATTCGTTCCGCACATCTACATATGCTATACTATCATCCTAAAAAGGTTTCATATTGATTCCTTGAGTAGTTTCTGAGAACACTCGTGGACAAAAAAGTCCCAAGAAGAAAGAAAGAATAATAACTAGTACTTATTGTAACGGGGACCGTTACAGATGTTCCCCAAACATTCCCCCATTTAGTAAGTGGTGACATTTATTTCAGTACACGTTGTTTTGACCATTGCAAACTGTGTAGCATGTGAATATATAACTATCTTATAACGTTCAGTCCATTTCATACTAGTTCAAATCAGTTATAAAGATATGAGAGTTTTGTGCACGTGCACGTACGTGCATATAAATAATTCGACCATCTCGATACATTAGAAGTCTTACCATATGAGTACAAGAGAAGTTTCACAACAGTTCAATGAATAACGAGAAATTAACGGCAACTCAAAACTACAAAGACCGAAATCAATGCACGTGCATACACGTGTGCGTAAGTACGACACAGCAATTTTGTTGATGCTAATCAATAGACATTTGAACAATATACTTACTATATGAATTTGGTATCGATCGCTTCACTCTTAAGAAAGTTATTGGGATTTCAAAATCGTCCAATCAGAATTAAGCGCACGTGTATGCGCGTGCAGGGAAGTGATTTTGAGACTATTTATAAATTGAGAGGCCCAAAACATACCTGCAACCTAATTTTCAAACCTATTCATTGCAATCTCAAAATGTTATAGACCAATACTCAAATTTAGACGTCAAAAATTACAATGCACGCGCATTCACGCGCACGCGATTTTGATAATGGAAAATTTGTTGACACCATTTCACAGACATTCATATCATAGATCCTCAGGGTAATTTGAATTCATTTCAGTTTTTAATTCAATAGTTATGACCATTTTAGTACCCGAAAAATGAAAGAAAAGCTATGCACGTGCATACACGGGCACGTGAGTATGACTCAGCATCAATGTTGATGTCATTCAATAGACATTTGATAGAGATACCTACAGTATAAATTTCATATTGTTTCCATCATTTATAAGAAAGTTATGGCGATTTGAAAATCGTCCAATCACAATTTAGCACACGTGCATGCACGTGCCGGATGGTAATTATGACTATACACTTTTGTTCAGAATATCAAGATACATATACAATACAAGTTTGAAAAGATTTTGACAAAAAAACAAAAAAGTTATGGTCATTGAAAGAATTGAAACTTCAAAAGACAATACACGTGCGTGTGCATGCGCGTTTGCAATTTTTATTACATCTATCTGTAGATATTTGACATGTCTACCTATCCTGTAAATATCATTAAATTTCCTTGATTGGCATGAATGTTATAAACGCTTTTGTATTATCCAATCAAATTGAAGCACACGTGCATGCGCGTGCAGAATTGAAATTTTGACGATGCCAAACAGTTAAGGGTCCTATGTTATACCTACGATATAAATAGCAAACGATTTCATTGAAAAATAAAAAAGTTAGACTGATTCTAAAGTTTGTAAACAAAAAATCCAATGCACGTGCATGCACATGCATGCATTTTCAGACAAAATGACATTCGTTCCGCACATCTACATATGCTATACTAACATCCTAAAAAGGTTTGATATTGATCCCTAGAGTAGTTTCTGAGAACACTCGTGGACAAAAAAGTCCCAAGAAGAAAGAAAGAATAATAATAATAAGAAACAGAGTAAAACCAATATGTTCCCAAACTTCGTTTGGGGAACATAATAAGAAGAAACAAAGTAAAACCAATATGTTCCCAAACTTCGTTTGGGGAACATAATAATAATAAGAAACAGAGTAAAACCAATATGTTCCCAAACTTTGTTTGGGGAACATAATAATAATAATAACTAGTACTTATTGTAACGGGGACCGTTACAGATGTTCCCCAAACATTCCCCCATTTAGCAAGTGGTGTCATTTATTTCAGTACAAGTGGTTTTGACCATTGCAAACTGTGAAACATGTGAATATATAACTATTTTATAACGTTCAGTCCATTTCATGCTAATACAAATCAGTTATAAAGATTTGAGAGTTTTGTGCACGTGCACGTACGTGCATATACATAATTCGACCATCTCGATACATTAGAAGTCTTACTATATGAGTACAAGAGAAGTTTCACAACTGTTGAATGAAAAACGAGAAAATAACGGCAACTCGAAACTACAAAGACCGAAATTAATGCACGTACATACACGTGCGTGTGAGTACCACACAACAATTTTGTTGATACTATTCAATAAACATTTGAATAATATACTTACTATATGAATTTGGTATCGATTGCTTCACTCAAAAGAGAGTTATTGGGATTTCAAAATCGTCCAATCAGAATTAAGTGCACGTGCATGCGCGTGCAGGGAAGTGATTTTGAGACTATTAGTAAATTGAGAGGCCCAAAACATACCTACAACCTAATTTTCAAGCCTATTCATTGCAATCTCAAAATGTTATAGACCAATACTTAAATTTAGACGTCAAAAATTACAATGCACGCGCATTCACGCACACGCGATTTTGATAATGGAAAATTTGTTGACATCATTTCATAGACATTCATATCATAGATCCTCAGGGTAAATTTGAATTCATTTCAGTTTTTAATTCAATGGTTATGACCATTTTAGTACCCGAAAAATGAAAGAAAAGCTATGCACGTGCATACATGCGCACGTGAGTATGACTGAGCATCAATGTTGATGTCATTCAATAGACATTTGATAGATATACTTACAGTATAAATTTCATATTGTTTCCATCATTTATAAGAAAGTTATGGCGATTTGAAAATCGTTCAATCAGAATTTAGCACACGTGCATGCACGTGCCGGATGGTAATTATGACTGTACACTTTTGTTTAGAATATCAAGATACATATACAAGACAAGTTTGAAAAGATTTGGACAAAAAACAAAAAAGTTATGGTCATTGAAAGATATAAACCTTCAAATGTCAATGCGCGTGCGTGCGCATGCGCGTTTTCAATTTTTTAAACAAAGATTTGTAGAAATTTATAATCTCTATCTATCCTGTAAATATCATCAAATTGTCTTAATTTACATGAAAGTTATAAATGGTTTTATATTATCCAATCAAATTGAAGCACACGTGCATGCACGTGCAGAATTGAAATTTTGACGATGTGAAACGGTTAAGGGTCTCAAGTTATACCTGCAATATAAATATCAAACGATTTCATTGAAAAATAAAAAAGTTAGATGCATTCGAAAGTTTATAAACAAAAAATCCAATGCACGTGCATGCACATGCATGCATTTTCAGACAAAATGACGTTCGTTCCGCACATCTACAAAGAGTATTCTATCATCCTAAAAAGGTTTCGTCTTGATCCCTTCAGTAGTTTCTGAGAACACTCGTGGACAAAAAAGGGTGACAAGAATAAAGAAAGAATAATAATAATAATAATAATAATAATAACTAGTACTTATTGTAACGGGGACCGTTACAGATGTTCCCCAAACATTCCCCCATTTAGTGAGTGGTGACATTTATTTCAGTACAAGTTGTTTTGACCATTGCAAACTGTGTAGCATGTGAATATATAATTATCTTATAACGTTCAGTCCATTTCATACTAGTTCAAATCAGTTATAAAGATCTGAGAGTTTTGTGCACGTGCACGTACGTGCATGCACGTGAATATAAATAATTCGTCCATGTCGATACATTAGAAGTTTTACTATATGAGTAGAAGAGAAGTTTCACAACTGTTCAATGAAAAACGAGAAATTAACGGCAACTCAAAACTACAAAGACCGAAATCAATGCACGTGCATACACGTGCGCGTGAGTACCACACAACAATTTTGTTGATGCTATTCAATAGACATTTGAACAATATACTTACTATATGAATTTGGTATTGATCGCTTCACTCATAAGAAAGTTATTGGCATTTCAAAATCGTCCAATCAGAATTAAGCGCACGTGCATGCGCGTGCAGGGAAGTGATTTTGAGACTATTAATAAATTGAGAGGCCCAAAACATACCTGCAACCTAATTTTCAAACCTATTCATTGCAATCTCAAAATGTTATAGACCAATACTTCAATTTAGACGTCAAAAATTACAATGCACGCGCATTCACGCGCACGCCATTTTGATAATGGAAAATTTGTTGACACCATTTCATAGACATTCATATCATAGATCCTCAGGGTAAATTTGAATTCATTTCAGTTTTTAATTCAATAGTTATAACCATTTAAGTACCCGAAAAATGAAAGAAAAGCTATGCACGTGCATACACGGGCACGTGAGCATGACTCACCATCAATGTTGATGTCATTCAATAGACATTTGATAGATATACTTACAGTATAAATTTCATATTGTTTCCATCATTTATAAGAAAGTTATGGCGATTTGAAAATCGTCCAATCAGAATTTAGCACACGTGCATGCACGTGGCTGATGGTAATTATGACTACACACTTTTGTTAAGAATATCAAGATACATATACAATACAAGTTTGAAAAGATTTCGACAAAAAACAAAAAAGTTATGGTCATTGAAAGAATTGAACCTTCAAAAGACAATACACGTGCGTGCGCATGCGCGTTTGCAATTTTTATTACATCGATCTGTAGATATTTTGAATGTCTACTTATCCTGTAAATATCATTAAATTTCCTTAATTGGCATGAATGTTATAAACGGTTTTGTATTATCCAATCAAATTGAAGCACACGTGCATGCGCGTGCAGAATTGAAATTTTGACGATGCCAAACAGTTAAGGGTCCCAAGTTATACCTACAATATCAATAGGAAACGATTTCATTGAAAAATAAAAAAGTTAGACTCATTCCAAACTTTGTAAACAAAAAATTAAATGCACGTGCATGCACATGCATGCATTTTCAGACAAAATGACATTCGTTCCGCACATCTACATATGCTATACTATCATCCTAAAAAGGTTTCATATTGATCCCTTGAGTAGTTTCTGAGAACACTCGTGGACAAAAAAGTCCCAAGAAGAAAGAAAGAAAAATAATAATAATAATAAGAAACAGAGTAAAACCAATATGTTCCCAAACTTTGTTTGGGGAACATAACTAGTACTTATTGTAACGGGGACCGTTACAGATGTTCCCCAAACATTCCCCCATTTAGTAAGGTGTGACATTTATTTCAGTACAAGTGGTTTTGATCATTGCAAACTGTGTAGCATGTGAATATATAACTATCTTATAACGTTCAGTCCATTTCATACTAGTTCAAATCAGTTATAAAGATCTGAGAGTTTTGTGCACGTGCACGTACGTGCATGCACGTGCAGATAATTAATTCGACCATCTCGATACATCAGAAGTCATACTATATGTGTACAAGAGAAGTTTCACAACTGTTCAATGAAAAAGGAGAAATTAACGGCAACTCAAAACTACAAAGACCGAAATCAATGCACGTGCATACACGTGCGCGGGAGTAAGACACAGCAATTTTGTTGATGCTATTCAGTAGACATTTGAACAATATACTTACTATATGAATTTGGTATCGATTGCTTCACTCATAAGAAAGTTATTGGGATTTCAAAATCGTCCAATCAGAATTAAGCGCACGTGCATGAGCGTGCAGGAAAGTGATTTTGACCCTAACAATAAATTGAAAGGTACCAAAGATACCTGAAACCTAAATTTCAAACCTATTCATTGCAATTTAAAAATGTTATAGACCAATACATAAATTTAGACGTCAAAAATTACAATGCATGCGCATTCACGCGCAAGCAATTTTGATTATTGAAAAATTTTTGACATCATTTCATAGACATTCATATCATAGATCCTCAGGGTAAATTTGAATTCATTTCAGTTTTTAATTCAATAGTTATGACCATTTTAGTACCCAAAAAATGAAAGAAAGGCTATGCACGTGCATACACGCGCACGTGAGTACGACCCAGCATCAATGTTGATGTCATTCAATAGACATTTGATAGATATACTTACAGTATAAATTTCATATTGTTTCCATCATCTATAAGAAAGTTATGGCGATTTGAAAATCGTCCAATCACAATTTAGCACACGTGCATGCACGTGCCGGATGGTAATTATGACTATACGCTTTTGTTAAGAATATCAAGATACATATACAATACAAGTTTGAAAAGATTTTGACAAAAAACAAAAAAGTTATGGTCATTGAAAGAATTGAACCTTCAAAAGACAATGCACGTGCGTGCGCATGCGCGTTTGCAATTTTTATTACATCGGTCTGTAGATATTTGGCATGTCTACATATCCTGTAAATATCATTAAATTTCCTTAATTGGCATGAATGTTATAAACGGTTTTGTATTATCCAATCAAATTGAAGCACACGTGCATGCGCATGCAGAATTGAAATTTTGACGATGCCAAACAGTTAAGGGTCCCAAGTTATACCTACGATATAAATAGGAAACGATTTCATTGAAAAATAAAAAAGTTAGACTCATTCAAAAGTTTGTAAACAAAAAATCCAATGCACGTGCATGCACATGCATGCATTTTCAACAAAATGACATTCGTTCCGCACATCTACATATGCTATACTATCATTCTAAAAAGGTTTCATATTGATCCCTTGAGTAGTTTCTGAGAACACTCGTGGACAAAAAAGTCCCAAGAAGAAAGAAAGAATAATAATAATAACTAGTACTTATTGTAACGGGGACCGTTACACATGTTCCCCAAACATTCCCCCATTTAGCAAACGGTGCCATTTATTTCAGTACAAGTGGTTTTGACCATGGCAAACTGTCTAGCATGTGAATATATAACTATTTCATAACGTACAGTCCATTTCATACTAGTACATATCAGTTATAAAGATCTGAAAATTTTGTGCACGTGCACGTACGTGCATGCACGTGCTGATACGTAATTTGACCATCTCGATACATTAGAAGTCTTACCATATGAGTACAAGAGAAGTTTCACAACAGTTCCATGAAAATTGAGAAATTAACAACAACTCAAAACTACAAAGACCGAGATCAATGCACGTGCATACACGTGCACGAGTACTACACAACAATTTTGTTGATGCTATTCAATAGACATTTGAACAATATACTTACTATATGAATTTGGTATCGATCGCTTCACTCATAAGAAAGTTATTGGGATTTCAAAATCGTCCAATCAGAATTAAGCGCACGTGCATGCGCGTGCAGGGAAATGATTTTGAGAGTATTAATAAATTGAGAGCCCAAAACATACCTGCAACCTAATTTTCAAACCTATTCATTGCAATCTAAAAATGTTATAGACCAATACTTAAATTTAGACATCTAAAATTACAATGCACGCGCATTCACGCGCACACGATTTTGATAATGGAAAATTTGTTGACACCAATTCATAGACATTCATATCATAGATCCTCAGGGTAAATTTGAATTCATTTGAGTTTTTAATTCAATAGTTATGACCATTTTAGTACCCGAAAAATGAAAGAAAAGCTATGCACGAGCATACACGGGCACGTGAGTATGACTCGGCATCAATGTTGATGTCATTCAATAGACATTTGATAGATATACTTATAGTATAGATTTCATATTGTTTCCATCATTTATAAGAAAGTTATGGCGATTTGAAAATCGTCCAATCACAATTTAGCACACGTGCATGCACGTGCCGGATAGTAATTATGACTGTACACTTTTGTTAAGAATATCAAGATACATATACAATACAAGTTTGAAAAGATTTTGACAAAAAACAAAAAAGTTATGGTCATTGAAAGAATTGAACCTTCAAAAGACAATACACGTGCGTGCGCATGCGCGTTTGCAATTTTTATTACATCGATCTGTAGATAATTGACATGTCTACCTCTCCTGTAAGTATCATTAAATTTCCTTAATTGGCATGAATGTTATAAACGGTTTTGTATTATCCAATCAAATTGAAGCACACGTGCATGCGCGTGCAGAATTGAAATTTTGATGATGCCAAACAGTTAAGAGTCCCATGTTATACCTACGATATAAATAGGAAACGATTTCATTGAAAAATAAAAAAGTTAGACAAATTCCAAAGTTTGTAAACAAAAAATCCAATGCACGTCCATGCACATGCATGCATTTTCAGACAAAATGACATTCGTTCCGCACATCTACATATGCTATACTATCATCCTAAAAAGATTTCATATTGATCCCTTGAGTAGTTTCTGAGAACACTCGTGGACAAAAAAGTCCCAAGAAGAAAGAAAGAAAAATAATAATAACTAGACACGATCTCGTTGCGAGCAACGAGTAGGTCTTCCGTCCGATTTGTTGATTCACTCGGAGTTAAAAAAAAAAAAAAAAGACAAATGAGTCCCAATTTAGTTTCCGACTTTAAGACACTTTAGATATAATCAATTTTTCATATCATAAGCTTCTGAAGCAAAGTTGCGGTGAAATTCGTTTGAAATTCGACTCTCCAGGCGAGCCATAAGGCCCGCGGGCCTATTTCTTGATGTCATTTGTTAGCCCTCTATAGACTCAACAACTTTAGTTCTATATGTCTTTACAAAATATTTACCTGTAAAAAGTTATTGAGATCGACCGATATGGACAAAAAATCGACTCTACAGGCGAGCCATTAGGACCATAGGCCTATTTCTTGATATCAATCGATAGATCTCGATAAACTGAACAACTTTTGTTCAATATGTCCTTACAAAATATTTACCAGTTACAAGTTTTTGAAATCGACTGATATCGACAAAAATCGACTCTACAGGCGAGCCATGAGGCCCACAGACCCATTTCTTGATATTGATCGATAGGTTATGACACATTGAACAACTTTTGTTCAATAATGCTTTTCAAAAAATATTTCGTTTTAAAGATATGAAGCGTCAAATATTTACGATTTTGGCCCTTAAAATCTCTAATTACGTAACATATGACCTACTTTTTGATTTGATAAGATCAAGTTCGTTGAGATGAACATTTCCGCTTCTACAACTTATTATAAAATATTAATAGTTTCTGAGATATTCTCAAAAACATTTGGACCCTTCTGAACCCCTAATTGAAAGGGCCAGCCCGTTTTGCTTGATATCGTAAGAAAGGCCTTGTCATTTTAAACATTTTTTGCTCAACAAGTATTTAGAAATTCTTTACCGTTCTCGAGTTATCTCTACAAGAAATATTTAGGGGCCAAACTGTAGCTCCCTAACGGGGCCACATAGGGAAATAACGAAATGTACATATTGTTTAGATTATCATTCTGAACAACTTTTGTTCAATAATGCTTTTCAAAATATTTGTCGTTTTCAAGATATGAGGCGTCAATTATTTATGATTTTGGCCCTTAAAATCCCTTATTACGTAACATATGACCTACTTTTTGATTTGATAAGAACAAGCTCGTTGAGATGAACATTTCCGCTTCAATGACTTATTACAAAATATTAATAGTTTCTGAGATATTCTCATAAACCTTTGGACCCTTCTGGGCCCCTAATTTAAAGTGTCAGTCCCTTTTGCTTGGTATCGTAAGAAAGGTCATGACATTTCAAACATTTTTTGTTCAACAAGTATTTAGAAATTCTTTACCGTTCTCGAGTTATTTCTAGAAGTAATTTTTAGGGGCCAAACTGTAGCTCCCTAACGGGGCCACATAGGGTAAAAACGAAATATGCATATTGTTCACATCATCATTCTGAACAACTTTTGTTCTTTATTGCTTTTCAAAATATTTGTCGTTTTCGAGATACAAGGGGTAAAAACTTTATGGTTTTGGCCCTTAAAATCCCTTATTACGTAACATATGACCTAAATTTTTATATGAATAGATTTGGATTGTTGAGATGAACATTTTTTGTTCTTTGACTTATACCAAAATATTAACGATTTTTGAGATATTTGATGTAGACTTTGAGCCCTTCTAGATCCCTAATTTAAGGGGCTAGCCCCTAAATCTTGATATTTTCGAAAAGATCTCGTAAATGTGCACAACTTTTGTTCTACATGTCTTAAGAAAATATTTGCAAGAAAAAAGATATTGGAGATCAAAGGTCAAAAATCGCCGAAATCGGCGAAAAATTTTGGCATCCATTTTTCAGGTCCAGGCGAGCGTTTAGGCAAATCGCCTCCGGTAAAATCGAATCCCCCACAAATCTTCTAAGATGTTTACTCTATCTTGTGTAGAAATTTCAAGACTCTAGCTTCAAAACTAACGGAGGAGATGTGTGGACAACAAGGCCCTTCAAAAAGTCACTAAAAGAGAGATAACTCCTGACCGGAAGTGACGTCAAGCACGAAATTTTGCAAGCAAAGTCTCGTCACCAAAAGACATCTTTCCTGAAAATTTCGTGAAAATCGATCGAGAAATGGCTGAGAAAAACGCGTGTACTACCAAGGAAAATAATAATAATAATAATAATAATAAAAAAAACTAGACACGATCTCGTTGCGAGCAACGAGTAGGTCTTCCGTCCGATTTGTTGATGCACTTGGAGTTAAAAAAAAAAAAGAAGAGACAAATGAGTCCCAATTTAGTTTCTGACTTTAAGACACTTTAGATATAATCAATTTTTCATATCATAAGCTTCTGAAGCAAAGTTGCGGTGAAATTCGTTTGAAATTCGACTCTCCAGGCGAGCCATAAGGCCCGCGGGCCTATTTCTTGATGTCATTTGTTAGCCCTCTATAGACTCAACAACTTTAGTTCTATATGTCTTTACAAAATATTTACCTGTAAAAAGTTATTGAGATCGACCGATATGGACAAAAAATCGACTCTACAGGCGAGCCATTAGGACCATAGGCCTATTTCTTGATATCAATCGATAGATCTCGATAAACTGAACAACTTTTGTTCAATATGTCCTTACAAAATATTTACCAGTTACAAGTTTTTGAAATCGACTGATATCGACAAAAATCGACTCTACAGGCGAGCCATGAGGCCCACAGACCCATTTCTTGATATTGATCGATAGGTTATGACACATTGAACAACTTTTGTTCAATAATGCTTTTCAAAAAATATTTCGTTTTAAAGATATGAAGCGTCAAATATTTACGATTTTGGCCCTTAAAATCTCTAATTACGTAACATATGACCTACTTTTTGATTTGATAAGATCAAGTTCGTTGAGATGAACATTTCCGCTTCTACAACTTATTATAAAATATTAATAGTTTCTGAGATATTCTCAAAAACATTTGGACCCTTCTGAACCCCTAATTTAAAGGGCCAGCCCGTTTTGCTTGATATCGTAAGAAAGGCTTTGTCATTTTAAACATTTTTTGCTCAACAAGTATTTAGAAATTCTTTACCGTTCTCGAGTTATCTCTACAAGAAATATTTAGGGGCCAAACTGTAGCTCCCTAACGGGGCCATATAGGGAAAAAACGAAATGTACATATTGTTTAGATTATCATTCTGAACAACTTTTGTTCAATAATGCTTTTCAAAATATTTGTCGTTTTCAAGATATGAGGCGTCAATTATTTATGATTTTGGCCCTTAAAATCCCTTATTACGTAACATATGACCTACTTTTTGATTTGATAAGAACAAGCTCGTTTAGATGAACATTTCCGCTTCAATGACTTATTACAAAATATTAATAGTTTCTGAGATATTCTCATAAACCTTTGGACCCTTTTGGGCCCCTAATTTAAAGGGTCAGCCCCTTTTGCTTGATATCGTAAGAAAGGTCATGACATTTCAAACATGTTTTGTTCAACAAGTATTTAGAAATTCTTTACCGTTCTCGAGTTATTTCTAGAAGTAATTTTTAGGGGCCAAACTGTAGCTCCCTAACGGGGCCACATAGGGTAAAAACGAAATATGCATATTGTTCACATCATCATTCTGAACAACTTTTGTTCTTTATTGCTTTTCAAAATATTTGTCGTTTTCGAGATACAAGGGGTAAAAACTTTATGGTTTTGGCCCTTAAAATCCCTTATTACGTAACATATGACCTAAATTTTTATATGAATAGATTTGGATTGTTGAGATGAACATTTTTTGTTCTTTGACTTATACCAAAATATTAACGATTTTTGAGATATTTGATGTAGACTTTGAGCCCTTCTAGATCCCTAATTTAAGGGGCTAGCCCCTAAATCTTGATATTTTCGAAAAGATCTTGTAAATGTGCACAACTTTTGTTCTACATGTCTTAACAAAATATTTGCAAGAAAAAAGATATTGGAGATCAAAGGTCAAAAATCGCCGAAATTGGCGAAAAATTTTGGCATCCATTTTTTCAGATCCAGGCGAGCGTTTAGGCAAATCGACTCCGGTAAAATCGAATCCCCCACAAATCTTCTAAAATGTTTACTCTATCTTGTGTAGAAATTTCAAGACTCTAGCTTCAAAACTAAAGGAGGAGATGTGTGGACAACAAGGCCCTTCAAAAAGTCACTAAAAGAGAGATAACTCCTGACCGGAAGTGACGTCAAGCACGAAATTTTGCAAGCAAAGTCTCGTCACCAAAAGACATCTTTCCTGAAAATTTCGTGAAAATCGATCGAGAAATGGTTGAGAAAAACGCGTGTACTACCAAGGAGAATAATAATAATAATAATAATAATAAAAATAACTAGACACGATCTCGTTGCGAGCAACGAGTAGGTCTTCAGTCCGATTTGTTGATGCACTCGGAGTTAAAAAAAAAAAAAAAAGACAAATGAGTCCCAATTTAGTTTCCGACTTTAAGACACTTTAGATATAATCAATTTTTCATATCATAAGCTTCTGAAGCAAAGTTGCGGTGAAACTGTTTGAAATTCGACTCTCCAGGCGAGCCATAAGGCCCGCGGGCCTATTTCTTGATGTCATTTGTTAGCCCTCTATAGACTCAACAACTTTAGTTCTATATGTCTTTACAAAATATTTACCTGTAAAAAGTTATTGAGATCGACCGATATCGACAAAAAATCGACTCTACAGGCGAGCCATTAGGACCATAGGCCTATTTCTTGATATCAATCGATAGATCTCGATAAACTGAACAACTTTTGTTCAATATGTCCTTACAAAATATTTACCAGTTACAAGTTTTTGAAATCGACTGATATCGACAAAAATCGACTCTACAGGCGAGCCATGAGGCCCACAGACCCATTTTTTTGATATTGATCGATAGGTTATGACACATTGAACAACTTTTGTTCAATAATGCTTTTCAAAAAATATGTCGTTTTAAAGATATGAGGCGTCAAATATTTACGATTTTGGCCCTTAAAATCTCTAATTACGTAACATATGACCTACTTTTTGATTTGATAAGATCAAGCTCGTTGAGATGAACATTTCCGCTTCTACAACTTATTATAAAATATTAATAGTTTCTGAGATATTCTCAAAAACATTTGGACCCTTCTGAACCCCTAATTTAAAGGGCCAGCCCGTTTTGCTTGATATCGTAAGAAAGGCCTTGTCATTTTAAACATTTTTTGCTCAACAAGTATTTAGAAATTCTTTACCGTTCTCGAGTTATCTCTACAAGAAATATTTAGGGGCCAAACTGTAGCTCCCTAACGGGGCCACATAGGGAAAAAACGAAATGTACATATTGTTTAGATTATCATTCTGAACAACTTTTGTTCAATAATGCTTTTCAAAATATTTGTCGTTTTCAAGATATGAGGCATCAATTATTTATGATTTTGGCCCTTAAAATCCCTTATTACGTAACATATGACCTACTTTTTGATTTGATAAGAACAAGCTCGTTTAGATGAACATTTCCGCTTCAATGACTTATTACAAAATATTAATAGTTTCTGAGATATTCTCATTAACCTTTGGACCCTTCTGGGCCCCTAATTTAAAGGGTCAGCCCCTTTTGCTTGATATCGTAAGAAAGGTCATGACATTTCAAACATTTTTTGTTCAACAAGTATTTAGAAATTCTTTACCGTTCTCGAGTTATTTCTAGAAGTAATTTTTAGGGGCCAAACTGTAGCTCCCTAACGGGGCCACATAGGGTAAAAACGAAATATGCATATTGTTCACATCATCATTCTGAACAACTTTTGTTCTTTATTGCTTTTCAAAATATTTGTCGTTTTCGAGATACAAGGGGTAAAAAATTTATGGTTTTGGCCCTTAAAATCCCTTATTACGTAACATATGACCTAAATTTTTATATGAATAGATTTGGATTGTTGAGATGAACATTTTTTGTTCTTTGACTTATACCAAAATATTAACGATTTTTGAGATATTTGATCTAGACTTTGAGCCCTTCTAGATCCCTAATTGAAGGGGCTAGCCCCAAAATCTTGATATTTTCGAAAAGATCTCGTAAATGTGCACAACTTTTGTTCTACATGTCTTAACAAAATATTTGCAAGAAAAAAGATATTGGAGGTCAAAGGTCAAAAATCGCCGAAATCGGCGAAAAATTTTGGCATCCATTTTTTCAGGTCCAGGCGAGCGTTTAGGCAAATCGACTCCGGTAAAATCGAATCCCTCACAAATCTTCTAAGATGTTTACTCTATCTTGTGTAGAAATTTCAAGACTCTAGCTTCAAAACTAACGGAGGAGATGCGTGGACAACAAGACCCTTCAAAAAGTCACTAAAAGAGAGATAACTCCTGACCGGAAGTGACGTCAAGCACAAAATTTTGCAAGCAAAGTCTCGTCACCAAAAGACATCTTTCCTGAAAATTTCGTAAAAATCGAACCAGAAATAGCTGAGAAAATCGCGTGTACTACCAAGGAAAATAATAATAATAATAATAACTAGTGATCCTAATTGTTCGCGAACAATTAGAGGGCTTTCCACCTGCAATGATTTAAAAAAAGACATTTAAGAATATTTAAGATGATGTACGAAACTCAAAATGACCAAGAAAATTTAATTAAGAATTTTCACCTTGACCTTTGACCTTCACCTCATTTTGAAGGTCAAAGGTCATCGGTCTTAATGCAAGTGATCCCATGTCTCTATCTATATTAATGTAAAAGCTATAAGTTAAAAAAATGTTAATCAAGATATTCAGGGGCAATAATTTGTTTATGGGTTTTCGGTTACTTTCGGTTAACTTATCAATGATAAAAATACTTTTAAAGACCTTGAAAATGGGAAAAAAATAATTTTGATGATGACCTTGACCTATGACCTTGACCTCATTTTGAAGGTCAAAGGTCATCGGTCTTAATGCAAGTGGTATCATGTCTCTATCTATATTAATATAAAAGTTATAGGCTTAGATAATGATATTGGAAACTTTCAGGGGCAATAACTATGCTTAAGGGTTTTCGTATCCCTTTGATTATATTTTCTTTGCAAGAGGGTTTTACTGTGAATTCATTAGCGAAGGTTTCGTGTCTCTATGACTTTCCGTTAAGTAGGAGTAGCGATAACAAGGTTTTCGACGCGAGTCTCCGAAATTCACAGAAGGGTCAAAGTTCAAAGTTGTAATGCATACTATCAAAACCAATCAAGAAGTCAATACTTACCCATATAATATTTCAACGCTATCTTAAGCAGGAAAGAGAGTATAAAAAGTGCTATTTTTTCCTCTTTTCTGATGACCTTGAACTTTGACCTTGACCTAATTTTCAAGGTCAAAGGTCAACGATCCTATTCCAGTTGGTCCCATGTCTCTACGACAAACCGTTCTCAAGCTCGACATGTTTTACGAATAAATCGCAAAACATAAAGAGGCATTAACTCCCTTTAGGGGACACCGAATCCCTTCATTTTAAATTCTTCGCTTCTACTAATTGCCCTCTATGTTTTAGAAAAGGTTTCATCCTCCTATCATTTACGGTTACAAAGTAGAAGTGCTAACAATGATTTCTGCGAAAGGTCAAATAACTCCGTAAGGGGTCAAAGTTCAATTACGCAGGGTGAACTGTATTCGTTTCTCAAGAAGTACTATATGATGGACTATAAAGTTTTTCGATAAGTCTTAAGACGAAGATTTTTTTTGACGGCAGGAAAATAATAATAAACAGAACAATAACAATAGGACTTTCCACAGAAAGGTGGAAAGCCCTAATAATAATGAAGAAGAAGAACGCGAACAATAATAGTAAGGTCTTCCGCAGGAGACGGAAGACCTTAATAACTAGTACTTATTGTAACGGGGACCGTTACACATGTTCCCCAAACATTCCCTCATTTAACAAGCGGTGCCATTTATTTCAGTACAAGTGGTTTTGACCATTGCAAACTGTGAAACATGTGAATATATAACTATCTTATAACGTTCAGTCCATTTCATACTAGTTCAAATCAGTTATAAAGATCTGAGAGTTTTGTGCACGTACGTGCATGCACATGCATATGAATAATTCGACCATCTCAATACATTAGAAGTCTTACTATATGAGTACAAGAGAAGTTTCACAACTGTTGAATGAAAAACGAGAAAATAACGGCAACTCGAAACTACAAAGACCGAAATTAATGCACGTACATACACGTGCGTGTGAGTACCACACAACAATTTTGTTGATACTATTCAATAAACATTTGAATAATATACTTACTATATGAATTTGGTATCGATTGCTTCACTCAAAAGAGAGTTATTGGGATTTCAAAATCGTCCAATCAGAATTAAGTGCACGTGCATGCGCGTGCAGGGAAGTGATTTTGAGACTATTAGTAAATTGAGAGGCCCAAAACATACCTACAACCTAATTTTCAAGCCTATTCATTGCAATCTCAAAATGTTATAGACCAATACTTAAATTTAGACGTCAAAAATTACAATGCACGCGCATTCACGCACACGCGATTTTGATAATGGAAAATTTGTTGACATCATTTCATAGACATTCATATCATAGATCCTCAGGGTAAATTTGAATTCATTTCAGTTTTTAATTCAATGGTTATGACCATTTTAGTACCCGAAAAATGAAAGAAAAGCTATGCACGTGCATACATGCGCACGTGAGTATGACTGAGCATCAATGTTGATGTCATTCAATAGACATTTGATAGATATACTTACAGTATAAATTTCATATTGTTTCCATCATTTATAAGAAAGTTATGGCGATTTGAAAATCGTTCAATCAGAATTTAGCACACGTGCATGCACGTGCTGGATGGTAATTATGACTGTACACTTTTGTTTAGAATATCAAGATACATATACAAGACAAGTTTGAAAAGATTTGGACAAAAAACAAAAAAGTTATGGTCATTGAAAGATATAAACCTTCAAATGTCAATGCGCGTGCGTGCGCATGCGCGTTTTCAATTTTTTAAACAAAGATTTGTAGAAATTTATAATCTCTATCTATCCTGTAAATATCATCAAATTGTCTTAATTTACATGAAAGTTATAAATGGTTTTATATTATCCAATCAAATTGAAGCACACGTGCATGCACGTGCAGAATTGAAATTTTGACGATGTGAAACGGTTAAGGGTCTCAAGTTATACCTGCAATATAAATATCAAACGATTTCATTGAAAAATAAAAAAGTTAGATGCATTCGAAAGTTTATAAACAAAAAATCCAATGCACGTGCATGCACATGCATGCATTTTCAGACAAAATGACGTTCGTTCCGCACATCTACAAAGAGTATTCTATCATCCTAAAAAGGTTTCGTCTTGATCCCTTCAGTAGTTTCTGAGAACACTCGTGGACAAAAAAGGGTGACAAGAATAAAGAAAGAATAATAATAATAATAATAATAATAATAACTAGTACTTATTGTAACGGGGACCGTTACAGATGTTCCCCAAACATTCCCCCATTTAGTGAGTGGTGACATTTATTTCAGTACAAGTTGTTTTGACCATTGCAAACTGTGTAGCATGTGAATATATAATTATCTTATAACGTTCAGTCCATTTCATACTAGTTCAAATCAGTTATAAAGATCTGAGAGTTTTGTGCACGTGCACGTACGTGCATGCACGTGAATATAAATAATTCGTCCATGTCGATACATTAGAAGTTTTACTATATGAGTAGAAGAGAAGTTTCACAACTGTTCAATGAAAAACGAGAAATTAACGGCAACTCAAAACTACAAAGACCGAAATCAATGCACGTGCATACACGTGCGCGTGAGTACCACACAACAATTTTGTTGATGCTATTCAATAGACATTTGAACAATATACTTACTATATGAATTTGGTATTGATCGCTTCACTCATAAGAAAGTTATTGGCATTTCAAAATCGTCCAATCAGAATTAAGCGCACGTGCATGCGCGTGCAGGGAAGTGATTTTGAGACTATTAATAAATTGAGAGGCCCAAAACATACCTGCAACCTAATTTTCAAACCTATTCATTGCAATCTCAAAATGTTATAGACCAATACTTCAATTTAGACGTCAAAAATTACAATGCACGCGCATTCACGCGCACGCCATTTTGATAATGGAAAATTTGTTGACACCATTTCATAGACATTCATATCATAGATCCTCAGGGTAAATTTGAATTCATTTCAGTTTTTAATTCAATAGTTATAACCATTTAAGTACCCGAAAAATGAAAGAAAAGCTATGCACGTGCATACACGGGCACGTGAGCATGACTCACCATCAATGTTGATGTCATTCAATAGACATTTGATAGATATACTTACAGTATAAATTTCATATTGTTTCCATCATTTATAAGAAAGTTATGGCGATTTGAAAATCGTCCAATCAGAATTTAGCACACGTGCATGCACGTGGCTGATGGTAATTATGACTACACACTTTTGTTAAGAATATCAAGATACATATACAATACAAGTTTGAAAAGATTTCGACAAAAAACAAAAAAGTTATGGTCATTGAAAGAATTGAACCTTCAAAAGACAATACACGTGCGTGCGCATGCGCGTTTGCAATTTTTATTACATCGATCTGTAGATATTTTGAATGTCTACTTATCCTGTAAATATCATTAAATTTCCTTAATTGGCATGAATGTTATAAACGGTTTTGTATTATCCAATCAAATTGAAGCACACGTGCATGCGCGTGCAGAATTGAAATTTTGACGATGCCAAACAGTTAAGGGTCCCAAGTTATACCTACAATATCAATAGGAAACGATTTCATTGAAAAATAAAAAAGTTAGACTCATTCCAAACTTTGTAAACAAAAAATTAAATGCACGTGCATGCACATGCATGCATTTTCAGACAAAATGACATTCGTTCCGCACATCTACATATGCTATACTATCATCCTAAAAAGGTTTCATATTGATCCCTTGAGTAGTTTCTGAGAACACTCGTGGACAAAAAAGTCCCAAGAAGAAAGAAAGAAAAATAATAATAATAATAAGAAACAGAGTAAAACCAATATGTTCCCAAACTTTGTTTGGGGAACATAACTAGTACTTATTGTAACGGGGACCGTTACAGATGTTCCCCAAACATTCCCCCATTTAGTAAGGTGTGACATTTATTTCAGTACAAGTGGTTTTGATCATTGCAAACTGTGTAGCATGTGAATATATAACTATCTTATAACGTTCAGTCCATTTCATACTAGTTCAAATCAGTTATAAAGATCTGAGAGTTTTGTGCACGTGCACGTACGTGCATGCACGTGCAGATAATTAATTCGACCATCTCGATACATCAGAAGTCATACTATATGTGTACAAGAGAAGTTTCACAACTGTTCAATGAAAAAGGAGAAATTAACGGCAACTCAAAACTACAAAGACCGAAATCAATGCACGTGCATACACGTGCGCGGGAGTAAGACACAGCAATTTTGTTGATGCTATTCAGTAGACATTTGAACAATATACTTACTATATGAATTTGGTATCGATTGCTTCACTCATAAGAAAGTTATTGGGATTTCAAAATCGTCCAATCAGAATTAAGCGCACGTGCATGAGCGTGCAGGAAAGTGATTTTGACCCTAACAATAAATTGAAAGGTACCAAAGATACCTGAAACCTAAATTTCAAACCTATTCATTGCAATTTAAAAATGTTATAGACCAATACATAAATTTAGACGTCAAAAATTACAATGCATGCGCATTCACGCGCAAGCAATTTTGATTATTGAAAAATTTTTGACATCATTTCATAGACATTCATATCATAGATCCTCAGGGTAAATTTGAATTCATTTCAGTTTTTAATTCAATAGTTATGACCATTTTAGTACCCAAAAAATGAAAGAAAGGCTATGCACGTGCATACACGCGCACGTGAGTACGACCCAGCATCAATGTTGATGTCATTCAATAGACATTTGATAGATATACTTACAGTATAAATTTCATATTGTTTCCATCATCTATAAGAAAGTTATGGCGATTTGAAAATCGTCCAATCACAATTTAGCACACGTGCATGCACGTGCCGGATGGTAATTATGACTATACGCTTTTGTTAAGAATATCAAGATACATATACAATACAAGTTTGAAAAGATTTTGACAAAAAACAAAAAAGTTATGGTCATTGAAAGAATTGAACCTTCAAAAGACAATGCACGTGCGTGCGCATGCGCGTTTGCAATTTTTATTACATCGGTCTGTAGATATTTGGCATGTCTACATATCCTGTAAATATCATTAAATTTCCTTAATTGGCATGAATGTTATAAACGGTTTTGTATTATCCAATCAAATTGAAGCACACGTGCATGCGCATGCAGAATTGAAATTTTGACGATGCCAAACAGTTAAGGGTCCCAAGTTATACCTACGATATAAATAGGAAACGATTTCATTGAAAAATAAAAAAGTTAGACTCATTCAAAAGTTTGTAAACAAAAAATCCAATGCACGTGCATGCACATGCATGCATTTTCAACAAAATGACATTCGTTCCGCACATCTACATATGCTATACTATCATTCTAAAAAGGTTTCATATTGATCCCTTGAGTAGTTTCTGAGAACACTCGTGGACAAAAAAGTCCCAAGAAGAAAGAAAGAATAATAATAATAACTAGTACTTATTGTAACGGGGACCGTTACACATGTTCCCCAAACATTCCCCCATTTAGCAAACGGTGCCATTTATTTCAGTACAAGTGGTTTTGACCATGGCAAACTGTCTAGCATGTGAATATATAACTATTTCATAACGTACAGTCCATTTCATACTAGTACATATCAGTTATAAAGATCTGAAAATTTTGTGCACGTGCACGTACGTGCATGCACGTGCTGATACGTAATTTGACCATCTCGATACATTAGAAGTCTTACCATATGAGTACAAGAGAAGTTTCACAACAGTTCCATGAAAATTGAGAAATTAACAACAACTCAAAACTACAAAGACCGAGATCAATGCACGTGCATACACGTGCACGAGTACTACACAACAATTTTGTTGATGCTATTCAATAGACATTTGAACAATATACTTACTATATGAATTTGGTATCGATCGCTTCACTCATAAGAAAGTTATTGGGATTTCAAAATCGTCCAATCAGAATTAAGCGCACGTGCATGCGCGTGCAGGGAAATGATTTTGAGAGTATTAATAAATTGAGAGCCCAAAACATACCTGCAACCTAATTTTCAAACCTATTCATTGCAATCTAAAAATGTTATAGACCAATACTTAAATTTAGACATCTAAAATTACAATGCACGCGCATTCACGCGCACACGATTTTGATAATGGAAAATTTGTTGACACCAATTCATAGACATTCATATCATAGATCCTCAGGGTAAATTTGAATTCATTTGAGTTTTTAATTCAATAGTTATGACCATTTTAGTACCCGAAAAATGAAAGAAAAGCTATGCACGAGCATACACGGGCACGTGAGTATGACTCGGCATCAATGTTGATGTCATTCAATAGACATTTGATAGATATACTTATAGTATAGATTTCATATTGTTTCCATCATTTATAAGAAAGTTATGGCGATTTGAAAATCGTCCAATCACAATTTAGCACACGTGCATGCACGTGCCGGATAGTAATTATGACTGTACACTTTTGTTAAGAATATCAAGATACATATACAATACAAGTTTGAAAAGATTTTGACAAAAAACAAAAAAGTTATGGTCATTGAAAGAATTGAACCTTCAAAAGACAATACACGTGCGTGCGCATGCGCGTTTGCAATTTTTATTACATCGATCTGTAGATAATTGACATGTCTACCTCTCCTGTAAGTATCATTAAATTTCCTTAATTGGCATGAATGTTATAAACGGTTTTGTATTATCCAATCAAATTGAAGCACACGTGCATGCGCGTGCAGAATTGAAATTTTGATGATGCCAAACAGTTAAGAGTCCCATGTTATACCTACGATATAAATAGGAAACGATTTCATTGAAAAATAAAAAAGTTAGACAAATTCCAAAGTTTGTAAACAAAAAATCCAATGCACGTCCATGCACATGCATGCATTTTCAGACAAAATGACATTCGTTCCGCACATCTACATATGCTATACTATCATCCTAAAAAGATTTCATATTGATCCCTTGAGTAGTTTCTGAGAACACTCGTGGACAAAAAAGTCCCAAGAAGAAAGAAAGAAAAATAATAATAACTAGACACGATCTCGTTGCGAGCAACGAGTAGGTCTTCCGTCCGATTTGTTGATTCACTCGGAGTTAAAAAAAAAAAAAAAAGACAAATGAGTCCCAATTTAGTTTCCGACTTTAAGACACTTTAGATATAATCAATTTTTCATATCATAAGCTTCTGAAGCAAAGTTGCGGTGAAATTCGTTTGAAATTCGACTCTCCAGGCGAGCCATAAGGCCCGCGGGCCTATTTCTTGATGTCATTTGTTAGCCCTCTATAGACTCAACAACTTTAGTTCTATATGTCTTTACAAAATATTTACCTGTAAAAAGTTATTGAGATCGACCGATATGGACAAAAAATCGACTCTACAGGCGAGCCATTAGGACCATAGGCCTATTTCTTGATATCAATCGATAGATCTCGATAAACTGAACAACTTTTGTTCAATATGTCCTTACAAAATATTTACCAGTTACAAGTTTTTGAAATCGACTGATATCGACAAAAATCGACTCTACAGGCGAGCCATGAGGCCCACAGACCCATTTCTTGATATTGATCGATAGGTTATGACACATTGAACAACTTTTGTTCAATAATGCTTTTCAAAAAATATTTCGTTTTAAAGATATGAAGCGTCAAATATTTACGATTTTGGCCCTTAAAATCTCTAATTACGTAACATATGACCTACTTTTTGATTTGATAAGATCAAGTTCGTTGAGATGAACATTTCCGCTTCTACAACTTATTATAAAATATTAATAGTTTCTGAGATATTCTCAAAAACATTTGGACCCTTCTGAACCCCTAATTGAAAGGGCCAGCCCGTTTTGCTTGATATCGTAAGAAAGGCCTTGTCATTTTAAACATTTTTTGCTCAACAAGTATTTAGAAATTCTTTACCGTTCTCGAGTTATCTCTACAAGAAATATTTAGGGGCCAAACTGTAGCTCCCTAACGGGGCCACATAGGGAAATAACGAAATGTACATATTGTTTAGATTATCATTCTGAACAACTTTTGTTCAATAATGCTTTTCAAAATATTTGTCGTTTTCAAGATATGAGGCGTCAATTATTTATGATTTTGGCCCTTAAAATCCCTTATTACGTAACATATGACCTACTTTTTGATTTGATAAGAACAAGCTCGTTTAGATGAACATTTCCGCTTCAATGACTTATTACAAAATATTAATAGTTTCTGAGATATTCTCATAAACCTTTGGACCCTTCTGGGCCCCTAATTTAAAGTGTCAGTCCCTTTTGCTTGGTATCGTAAGAAAGGTCATGACATTTCAAACATTTTTTGTTCAACAAGTATTTAGAAATTCTTTACCGTTCTCGAGTTATTTCTAGAAGTAATTTTTAGGGGCCAAACTGTAGCTCCCTAACGGGGCCACATAGGGTAAAAACGAAATATGCATATTGTTCACATCATCATTCTGAACAACTTTTGTTCTTTATTGCTTTTCAAAATATTTGTCGTTTTCGAGATACAAGGGGTAAAAAATTTATGGTTTTGGCCCTTAAAATCCCTTATTACGTAACATATGACCTAAATTTTTATATGAATAGATTTGGATTGTTGAGATGAACATTTTTTGTTCTTTGACTTATACCAAAATATTAAGGATTTTTGAGATATTTGATGTAGACTTTGAGCCCTTCTAGATCCCTAATTTAAGGGGCTAGCCCCTAAATCTTGATATTTTCGAAAAGATCTCGTAAATGTGCACAACTTTTGTTCTACATGTCTTAAGAAAATATTTGCAAGAAAAAAGATATTGGAGATCAAAGGTCAAAAATCGCCGAAATCGGCGAAAAATTTTGGCATCCATTTTTCAGGTCCAGGCGAGCGTTTAGGCAAATCGCCTCCGGTAAAATCGAATCCCCCACAAATCTTCTAAGATGTTTACTCTATCTTGTGTAGAAATTTCAAGACTCTAGCTTCAAAACTAACGGAGGAGATGTGTGGACAACAAGGCCCTTCAAAAAGTCACTAAAAGAGAGATAACTCCTGACCGGAAGTGACGTCAAGCACGAAATTTTGCAAGCAAAGTCTCGTCACCAAAAGACATCTTTCCTGAAAATTTCGTGAAAATCGATCGAGAAATGGCTGAGAAAAACGCGTGTACTACCAAGGAAAATAATAATAATAATAATAATAAAAAAAAAACTAGACACGATCTCGTTGCGAGCAACGAGTAGGTCTTCCGTCCGATTTGTTGATGCACTTGGAGTTAAAAAAAAAAAAGAAGAGACAAATGAGTCCCAATTTAGTTTCTGACTTTAAGACACTTTAGATATAATCAATTTTTCATATCATAAGCTTCTGAAGCAAAGTTGCGGTGAAATTCGTTTGAAATTCGACTCTCCAGGCGAGCCATAAGGCCCGCGGGCCTATTTCTTGATGTCATTTGTTAGCCCTCTATAGACTCAACAACTTTAGTTCTATATGTCTTTACAAAATATTCACCTGTAAAAAGTTATTGAGATCAACCGATATTGACAAAAAATCGACTCTACAGGCGAGCCATTAGGACCATAGGCCTATTTCTTGATATCAATCGATAGATCTCGATAAACTGAACAACTTTTGTTCAATATGTCCTTACAAAATATTTACCAGTTACAAATTTTTGAAATCGACTGATATCGACAAAAATCGACTCTACAGGCGAGCCATGAGGCCCACAGACCCATTTCTTGATATTGATCGATAGGTTATGACACATTGAACAACTTTTGTTCAATAATGCTTTTCAAAAAATATTTCGTTTTAAAGATATGAAGCGTCAAATATTTACGATTTTGGCCCTTAAAATCTCTAATTACGTAACATATGACCTACTTTTTGATTTGATAAGATCAAGTTCGTTGAGATGAACATTTCCGCTTCTACAACTTATTATAAAATATTAATAGTTTCTGAGATATTCTCAAAAACATTTGGACCCTTCTGAACCCCTAATTTAAAGGGCCAGCCCGTTTTGCTTGATATCGTAAGAAAGGCTTTGTCATTTTAAACATTTTTTGCTCAACAAGTATTTAGAAATTCTTTACCGTTCTCGAGTTATCTCTACAAGAAATATTTAGGGGCCAAACTGTAGCTCCCTAACGGGGCCATATAGGGAAAAAACGAAATGTACATATTGTTTAGATTATCATTCTGAACAACTTTTGTTCAATAATGCTTTTCAAAATATTTGTCGTTTTCAAGATATGAGGCGTCAATTATTTATGATTTTGGCCCTTAAAATCCCTTATTACGTAACATATGACCTACTTTTTGATTTGATAAGAACAAGCTCGTTTAGATGAACATTTCCGCTTCAATGACTTATTACAAAATATTAATAGTTTCTGAGATATTCTCATAAACCTTTGGACCCTTTTGGGCCCCTAATTTAAAGGGTCAGCCCCTTTTGCTTGATATCGTAAGAAAGGTCATGACATTTCAAACATGTTTTGTTCAACAAGTATTTAGAAATTCTTTACCGTTCTCGAGTTATTTCTAGAAGTAATTTTTAGGGGCCAAACTGTAGCTCCCTAACGGGGCCACATAGGGTAAAAACGAAATATGCATATTGTTCACATCATCATTCTGAACAACTTTTGTTCTTTATTGCTTTTCAAAATATTTGTCGTTTTCGAGATACAAGGGGTAAAAACTTTATGGTTTTGGCCCTTAAAATCCCTTATTACGTAACATATGACCTAAATTTTTATATGAATAGATTTGGATTGTTGAGATGAACATTTTTTGTTCTTTGACTTATACCAAAATATTAACGATTTTTGAGATATTTGATGTAGACTTTGAGCCCTTCTAGATCCCTAATTTAAGGGGCTAGCCCCTAAATCTTGATATTTTCGAAAAGATCTTGTAAATGTGCACAACTTTTGTTCTACATGTCTTAACAAAATATTTGCAAGAAAAAAGATATTGGAGATCAAAGGTCAAAAATCGCCGAAATTGGCGAAAAATTTTGGCATCCATTTTTTCAGATCCAGGCGAGCGTTTAGGCAAATCGACTCCGGTAAAATCGAATCCCCCACAAATCTTCTAAAATGTTTACTCTATCTTGTGTAGAAATTTCAAGACTCTAGCTTCAAAACTAAAGGAGGAGATGTGTGGACAACAAGGCCCTTCAAAAAGTCACTAAAAGAGAGATAACTCCTGACCGGAAGTGACGTCAAGCACGAAATTTTGCAAGCAAAGTCTCGTCACCAAAAGACATCTTTCCTGAAAATTTCGTGAAAATCGATCGAGAAATGGTTGAGAAAAACGCGTGTACTACCAAGGAGAATAATAATAATAATAATAATAATAAAAATAACTAGACACGATCTCGTTGCGAGCAACGAGTAGGTCTTCAGTCCGATTTGTTGATGCACTCGGAGTTAAAAAAAAAAAAAAAAGACAAATGAGTCCCAATTTAGTTTCCGACTTTAAGACACTTTAGATATAATCAATTTTTCATATCATAAGCTTCTGAAGCAAAGTTGCGGTGAAACTGTTTGAAATTCGACTCTCCAGGCGAGCCATAAGGCCCGCGGGCCTATTTCTTGATGTCATTTGTTAGCCCTCTATAGACTCAACAACTTTAGTTCTATATGTCTTTACAAAATATTTACCTGTAAAAAGTTATTGAGATCGACCGATATCGACAAAAAATCGACTCTACAGGCGAGCCATTAGGACCATAGGCCTATTTCTTGATATCAATCGATAGATCTCGATAAACTGAACAACTTTTGTTCAATATGTCCTTACAAAATATTTACCAGTTACAAGTTTTTGAAATCGACTGATATCGACAAAAATCGACTCTACAGGCGAGCCATGAGGCCCACAGACCCATTTTTTTGATATTGATCGATAGGTTATGACACATTGAACAACTTTTGTTCAATAATGCTTTTCAAAAAATATGTCGTTTTAAAGATATGAGGCGTCAAATATTTACGATTTTGGCCCTTAAAATCTCTAATTACGTAACATATGACCTACTTTTTGATTTGATAAGATCAAGCTCGTTGAGATGAACATTTCCGCTTCTACAACTTATTATAAAATATTAATAGTTTCTGAGATATTCTCAAAAACATTTGGACCCTTCTGAACCCCTAATTTAAAGGGCCAGCCCGTTTTGCTTGATATCGTAAGAAAGGCCTTGTCATTTTAAACATTTTTTGCTCAACAAGTATTTAGAAATTCTTTACCGTTCTCGAGTTATCTCTACAAGAAATATTTAGGGGCCAAACTGTAGCTCCCTAACGGGGCCACATAGGGAAAAAACGAAATGTACATATTGTTTAGATTATCATTCTGAACAACTTTTGTTCAATAATGCTTTTCAAAATATTTGTCGTTTTCAAGATATGAGGCATCAATTATTTATGATTTTGGCCCTTAAAATCCCTTATTACGTAACATATGACCTACTTTTTGATTTGATAAGAACAAGCTCGTTTAGATGAACATTTCCGCTTCAATGACTTATTACAAAATATTAATAGTTTCTGAGATATTCTCATTAACCTTTGGACCCTTCTGGGCCCCTAATTTAAAGGGTCAGCCCCTTTTGCTTGATATCGTAAGAAAGGTCATGACATTTCAAACATTTTTTGTTCAACAAGTATTTAGAAATTCTTTACCGTTCTCGAGTTATTTCTAGAAGTAATTTTTAGGGGCCAAACTGTAGCTCCCTAACGGGGCCACATAGGGTAAAAACGAAATATGCATATTGTTCACATCATCATTCTGAACAACTTTTGTTCTTTATTGCTTTTCAAAATATTTGTCGTTTTCGAGATACAAGGGGTAAAAAATTTATGGTTTTGGCCCTTAAAATCCCTTATTACGTAACATATGACCTAAATTTTTATATGAATAGATTTGGATTGTTGAGATGAACATTTTTTGTTCTTTGACTTATACCAAAATATTAACGATTTTTGAGATATTTGATCTAGACTTTGAGCCCTTCTAGATCCCTAATTGAAGGGGCTAGCCCCAAAATCTTGATATTTTCGAAAAGATCTCGTAAATGTGCACAACTTTTGTTCTACATGTCTTAACAAAATATTTGCAAGAAAAAAGATATTGGAGGTCAAAGGTCAAAAATCGCCGAAATCGGCGAAAAATTTTGGCATCCATTTTTTCAGGTCCAGGCGAGCGTTTAGGCAAATCGACTCCGGTAAAATCGAATCCCTCACAAATCTTCTAAGATGTTTACTCTATCTTGTGTAGAAATTTCAAGACTCTAGCTTCAAAACTAACGGAGGAGATGCGTGGACAACAAGACCCTTCAAAAAGTCACTAAAAGAGAGATAACTCCTGACCGGAAGTGACGTCAAGCACAAAATTTTGCAAGCAAAGTCTCGTCACCAAAAGACATCTTTCCTGAAAATTTCGTAAAAATCGAACCAGAAATAGCTGAGAAAATCGCGTGTACTACCAAGGAAAATAATAATAATAATAATAACTAGTGATCCTAATTGTTCGCGAACAATTAGAGGGCTTTCCACCTGCAATGATTTAAAAAAAGACATTTAAGAATATTTAAGATGATGTACGAAACTCAAAATGACCAAGAAAATTTAATTAAGAATTTTCACCTTGACCTTTGACCTTCACCTCATTTTGAAGGTCAAAGGTCATCGGTCTTAATGCAAGTGATCCCATGTCTCTATCTATATTAATGTAAAAGCTATAAGTTAAAAAAATGTTAATCAAGATATTCAGGGGCAATAATTTGTTTATGGGTTTTCGGTTACTTTCGGTTAACTTATCAATGATAAAAATACTTTTAAAGACCTTGAAAATGGGAAAAAAATAATTTTGATGATGACCTTGACCTATGACCTTGACCTCATTTTGAAGGTCAAAGGTCATCGGTCTTAATGCAAGTGGTATCATGTCTCTATCTATATTAATATAAAAGTTATAGGCTTAGATAATGATATTGGAAACTTTCAGGGGCAATAACTATGCTTAAGGGTTTTCGTATCCCTTTGATTATATTTTCTTTGCAAGAGGGTTTTACTGTGAATTCATTAGCGAAGGTTTCGTGTCTCTATGACTTTCCGTTAAGTAGGAGTAGCGATAACAAGGTTTTCGACGCGAGTCTCCGAAATTCACAGAAGGGTCAAAGTTCAAAGTTGTAATGCATACTATCAAAACCAATCAAGAAGTCAATACTTACCCATATAATATTTCAACGCTATCTTAAGCAGGAAAGAGAGTATAAAAAGTGCTATTTTTTCCTCTTTTCTGATGACCTTGAACTTTGACCTTGACCTAATTTTCAAGGTCAAAGGTCAACGATCCTATTCCAGTTGGTCCCATGTCTCTACGACAAACCGTTCTCAAGCTCGACATGTTTTACGAATAAATCGCAAAACATAAAGAGGCATTAACTCCCTTTAGGGGACACCGAATCCCTTCATTTTAAATTCTTCGCTTCTACTAATTGCCCTCTATGTTTTAGAAAAGGTTTCATCCTCCTATCATTTACGGTTACAAAGTAGAAGTGCTAACAATGATTTCTGCGAAAGGTCAAATAACTCCGTAAGGGGTCAAAGTTCAATTACGCAGGGTGAACTGTATTCGTTTCTCAAGAAGTACTATATGATGGACTATAAAGTTTTTCGATAAGTCTTAAGACGAAGATTTTTTTTGACGGCAGGAAAATAATAATAAACAGAACAATAACAATAGGACTTTCCACAGAAAGGTGGAAAGCCCTAATAATAATGAAGAAGAAGAACGCGAACAATAATAGTAAGGTCTTCCGCAGGAGACGGAAGACCTTAATAACTAGTACTTATTGTAACGGGGACCGTTACACATGTTCCCCAAACATTCCCTCATTTAACAAGCGGTGCCATTTATTTCAGTACAAGTGGTTTTGACCATTGCAAACTGTGAAACATGTGAATATATAACTATCTTATAACGTTCAGTCCATTTCATACTAGTTCAAATCAGTTATAAAGATCTGAGAGTTTTGTGCACGTACGTGCATGCACATGCATATGAATAATTCGACCATCTCAATACATTAGAAGTCTTACTATATGAGTACAAGAGAAGTTTCACAACTGTTGAATGAAAAACGAGAAAATAACGGCAACTCGAAACTACAAAGACCGAAATTAATGCACGTACATACACGTGCGTGTGAGTACCACACAACAATTTTGTTGATACTATTCAATAAACATTTGAATAATATACTTACTATATGAATTTGGTATCGATTGCTTCACTCAAAAGAGAGTTATTGGGATTTCAAAATCGTCCAATCAGAATTAAGTGCACGTGCATGCGCGTGCAGGGAAGTGATTTTGAGACTATTAGTAAATTGAGAGGCCCAAAACATACCTACAACCTAATTTTCAAGCCTATTCATTGCAATCTCAAAATGTTATAGACCAATACTTAAATTTAGACGTCAAAAATTACAATGCACGCGCATTCACGCACACGCGATTTTGATAATGGAAAATTTGTTGACATCATTTCATAGACATTCATATCATAGATCCTCAGGGTAAATTTGAATTCATTTCAGTTTTTAATTCAATGGTTATGACCATTTTAGTACCCGAAAAATGAAAGAAAAGCTATGCACGTGCATACATGCGCACGTGAGTATGACTGAGCATCAATGTTGATGTCATTCAATAGACATTTGATAGATATACTTACAGTATAAATTTCATATTGTTTCCATCATTTATAAGAAAGTTATGGCGATTTGAAAATCGTTCAATCAGAATTTAGCACACGTGCATGCACGTGCCGGATGGTAATTATGACTGTACACTTTTGTTTAGAATATCAAGATACATATACAAGACAAGTTTGAAAAGATTTGGACAAAAAACAAAAAAGTTATGGTCATTGAAAGATATAAACCTTCAAATGTCAATGCGCGTGCGTGCGCATGCGCGTTTTCAATTTTTTAAACAAAGATTTGTAGAAATTTATAATCTCTATCTATCCTGTAAATATCATCAAATTGTCTTAATTTACATGAAAGTTATAAATGGTTTTATATTATCCAATCAAATTGAAGCACACGTGCATGCACGTGCAGAATTGAAATTTTGACGATGTGAAACGGTTAAGGGTCTCAAGTTATACCTGCAATATAAATATCAAACGATTTCATTGAAAAATAAAAAAGTTAGATGCATTCGAAAGTTTATAAACAAAAAATCCAATGCACGTGCATGCACATGCATGCATTTTCAGACAAAATGACGTTCGTTCCGCACATCTACAAAGAGTATTCTATCATCCTAAAAAGGTTTCGTCTTGATCCCTTCAGTAGTTTCTGAGAACACTCGTGGACAAAAAAGGGTGACAAGAATAAAGAAAGAATAATAATAATAATAATAATAATAATAATAACTAGTACTTATTGTAACGGGGACCGTTACAGATGTTCCCCAAACATTCCCCCATTTAGTGAGTGGTGACATTTATTTCAGTACAAGTTGTTTTGACCATTGCAAACTGTGTAGCATGTGAATATATAATTATCTTATAACGTTCAGTCCATTTCATACTAGTTCAAATCAGTTATAAAGATCTGAGAGTTTTGTGCACGTGCACGTACGTGCATGCACGTGAATATAAATAATTCGTCCATGTCGATACATTAGAAGTTTTACTATATGAGTAGAAGAGAAGTTTCACAACTGTTCAATGAAAAACGAGAAATTAACGGCAACTCAAAACTACAAAGACCGAAATCAATGCACGTGCATACACGTGCGCGTGAGTACCACACAACAATTTTGTTGATGCTATTCAATAGACATTTGAACAATATACTTACTATATGAATTTGGTATTGATCGCTTCACTCATAAGAAAGTTATTGGCATTTCAAAATCGTCCAATCAGAATTAAGCGCACGTGCATGCGCGTGCAGGGAAGTGATTTTGAGACTATTAATAAATTGAGAGGCCCAAAACATACCTGCAACCTAATTTTCAAACCTATTCATTGCAATCTCAAAATGTTATAGACCAATACTTCAATTTAGACGTCAAAAATTACAATGCACGCGCATTCACGCGCACGCCATTTTGATAATGGAAAATTTGTTGACACCATTTCATAGACATTCATATCATAGATCCTCAGGGTAAATTTGAATTCATTTCAGTTTTTAATTCAATAGTTATAACCATTTAAGTACCCGAAAAATGAAAGAAAAGCTATGCACGTGCATACACGGGCACGTGAGCATGACTCACCATCAATGTTGATGTCATTCAATAGACATTTGATAGATATACTTACAGTATAAATTTCATATTGTTTCCATCATTTATAAGAAAGTTATGGCGATTTGAAAATCGTCCAATCAGAATTTAGCACACGTGCATGCACGTGGCTGATGGTAATTATGACTACACACTTTTGTTAAGAATATCAAGATACATATACAATACAAGTTTGAAAAGATTTCGACAAAAAACAAAAAAGTTATGGTCATTGAAAGAATTGAACCTTCAAAAGACAATACACGTGCGTGCGCATGCGCGTTTGCAATTTTTATTACATCGATCTGTAGATATTTTGAATGTCTACTTATCCTGTAAATATCATTAAATTTCCTTAATTGGCATGAATGTTATAAACGGTTTTGTATTATCCAATCAAATTGAAGCACACGTGCATGCGCGTGCAGAATTGAAATTTTGACGATGCCAAACAGTTAAGGGTCCCAAGTTATACCTACAATATCAATAGGAAACGATTTCATTGAAAAATAAAAAAGTTAGACTCATTCCAAACTTTGTAAACAAAAAATTAAATGCACGTGCATGCACATGCATGCATTTTCAGACAAAATGACATTCGTTCCGCACATCTACATATGCTATACTATCATCCTAAAAAGGTTTCATATTGATCCCTTGAGTAGTTTCTGAGAACACTCGTGGACAAAAAAGTCCCAAGAAGAAAGAAAGAAAAATAATAATAATAATAAGAAACAGAGTAAAACCAATATGTTCCCAAACTTTGTTTGGGGAACATAACTAGTACTTATTGTAACGGGGACCGTTACAGATGTTCCCCAAACATTCCCCCATTTAGTAAGGTGTGACATTTATTTCAGTACAAGTGGTTTTGATCATTGCAAACTGTGTAGCATGTGAATATATAACTATCTTATAACGTTCAGTCCATTTCATACTAGTTCAAATCAGTTATAAAGATCTGAGAGTTTTGTGCACGTGCACGTACGTGCATGCACGTGCAGATAATTAATTCGACCATCTCGATACATCAGAAGTCATACTATATGTGTACAAGAGAAGTTTCACAACTGTTCAATGAAAAAGGAGAAATTAACGGCAACTCAAAACTACAAAGACCGAAATCAATGCACGTGCATACACGTGCGCGGGAGTAAGACACAGCAATTTTGTTGATGCTATTCAGTAGACATTTGAACAATATACTTACTATATGAATTTGGTATCGATTGCTTCACTCATAAGAAAGTTATTGGGATTTCAAAATCGTCCAATCAGAATTAAGCGCACGTGCATGAGCGTGCAGGAAAGTGATTTTGACCCTAACAATAAATTGAAAGGTACCAAAGATACCTGAAACCTAAATTTCAAACCTATTCATTGCAATTTAAAAATGTTATAGACCAATACATAAATTTAGACGTCAAAAATTACAATGCATGCGCATTCACGCGCAAGCAATTTTGATTATTGAAAAATTTTTGACATCATTTCATAGACATTCATATCATAGATCCTCAGGGTAAATTTGAATTCATTTCAGTTTTTAATTCAATAGTTATGACCATTTTAGTACCCAAAAAATGAAAGAAAGGCTATGCACGTGCATACACGCGCACGTGAGTACGACCCAGCATCAATGTTGATGTCATTCAATAGACATTTGATAGATATACTTACAGTATAAATTTCATATTGTTTCCATCATCTATAAGAAAGTTATGGCGATTTGAAAATCGTCCAATCACAATTTAGCACACGTGCATGCACGTGCCGGATGGTAATTATGACTATACACTTTTGTTAAGAATATCAAGATACATATACAATACAAGTTTGAAAAGATTTTGACAAAAAACAAAAAAGTTATGGTCATTGAAAGAATTGAACCTTCAAAAGACAATGCACGTGCGTGCGCATGCGCGTTTGCAATTTTTATTACATCGGTCTGTAGATATTTGGCATGTCTACATATCCTGTAAATATCATTAAATTTCCTTAATTGGCATGAATGTTATAAACGGTTTTGTATTATCCAATCAAATTGAAGCACACGTGCATGCGCATGCAGAATTGAAATTTTGACGATGCCAAACAGTTAAGGGTCCCAAGTTATACCTACGATATAAATAGGAAACGATTTCATTGAAAAATAAAAAAGTTAGACTCATTCAAAAGTTTGTAAACAAAAAATCCAATGCACGTGCATGCACATGCATGCATTTTCAACAAAATGACATTCGTTCCGCACATCTACATATGCTATACTATCATTCTAAAAAGGTTTCATATTGATCCCTTGAGTAGTTTCTGAGAACACTCGTGGACAAAAAAGTCCCAAGAAGAAAGAAAGAATAATAATAATAACTAGTACTTATTGTAACGGGGACCGTTACACATGTTCCCCAAACATTCCCCCATTTAGCAAACGGTGCCATTTATTTCAGTACAAGTGGTTTTGACCATGGCAAACTGTCTAGCATGTGAATATATAACTATTTCATAACGTACAGTCCATTTCATACTAGTACATATCAGTTATAAAGATCTGAAAATTTTGTGCACGTGCACGTACGTGCATGCACGTGCTGATACGTAATTTGACCATCTCGATACATTAGAAGTCTTACCATATGAGTACAAGAGAAGTTTCACAACAGTTCCATGAAAATTGAGAAATTAACAACAACTCAAAACTACAAAGACCGAGATCAATGCACGTGCATACACGTGCACGAGTACTACACAACAATTTTGTTGATGCTATTCAATAGACATTTGAACAATATACTTACTATATGAATTTGGTATCGATCGCTTCACTCATAAGAAAGTTATTGGGATTTCAAAATCGTCCAATCAGAATTAAGCGCACGTGCATGCGCGTGCAGGGAAATGATTTTGAGAGTATTAATAAATTGAGAGCCCAAAACATACCTGCAACCTAATTTTCAAACCTATTCATTGCAATCTAAAAATGTTATAGACCAATACTTAAATTTAGACATCTAAAATTACAATGCACGCGCATTCACGCGCACACGATTTTGATAATGGAAAATTTGTTGACACCAATTCATAGACATTCATATCATAGATCCTCAGGGTAAATTTGAATTCATTTGAGTTTTTAATTCAATAGTTATGACCATTTTAGTACCCGAAAAATGAAAGAAAAGCTATGCACGAGCATACACGGGCACGTGAGTATGACTCGGCATCAATGTTGATGTCATTCAATAGACATTTGATAGATATACTTATAGTATAGATTTCATATTGTTTCCATCATTTATAAGAAAGTTATGGCGATTTGAAAATCGTCCAATCACAATTTAGCACACGTGCATGCACGTGCCGGATAGTAATTATGACTGTACACTTTTGTTAAGAATATCAAGATACATATACAATACAAGTTTGAAAAGATTTTGACAAAAAACAAAAAAGTTATGGTCATTGAAAGAATTGAACCTTCAAAAGACAATACACGTGCGTGCGCATGCGCGTTTGCAATTTTTATTACATCGATCTGTAGATAATTGACATGTCTACCTCTCCTGTAAGTATCATTAAATTTCCTTAATTGGCATGAATGTTATAAACGGTTTTGTATTATCCAATCAAATTGAAGCACACGTGCATGCGCGTGCAGAATTGAAATTTTGATGATGCCAAACAGTTAAGAGTCCCATGTTATACCTACGATATAAATAGGAAACGATTTCATTGAAAAATAAAAAAGTTAGACAAATTCCAAAGTTTGTAAACAAAAAATCCAATGCACGTCCATGCACATGCATGCATTTTCAGACAAAATGACATTCGTTCCGCACATCTACATATGCTATACTATCATCCTAAAAAGATTTCATATTGATCCCTTGAGTAGTTTCTGAGAACACTCGTGGACAAAAAAGTCCCAAGAAGAAAGAAAGAAAAATAATAATAACTAGACACGATCTCGTTGCGAGCAACGAGTAGGTCTTCCGTCCGATTTGTTGATTCACTCGGAGTTAAAAAAAAAAAAAAAAGACAAATGAGTCCCAATTTAGTTTCCGACTTTAAGACACTTTAGATATAATCAATTTTTCATATCATAAGCTTCTGAAGCAAAGTTGCGGTGAAATTCGTTTGAAATTCGACTCTCCAGGCGAGCCATAAGGCCCGCGGGCCTATTTCTTGATGTCATTTGTTAGCCCTCTATAGACTCAACAACTTTAGTTCTATATGTCTTTACAAAATATTTACCTGTAAAAAGTTATTGAGATCGACCGATATGGACAAAAAATCGACTCTACAGGCGAGCCATTAGGACCATAGGCCTATTTCTTGATATCAATCGATAGATCTCGATAAACTGAACAACTTTTGTTCAATATGTCCTTACAAAATATTTACCAGTTACAAGTTTTTGAAATCGACTGATATCGACAAAAATCGACTCTACAGGCGAGCCATGAGGCCCACAGACCCATTTCTTGATATTGATCGATAGGTTATGACACATTGAACAACTTTTGTTCAATAATGCTTTTCAAAAAATATTTCGTTTTAAAGATATGAAGCGTCAAATATTTACGATTTTGGCCCTTAAAATCTCTAATTACGTAACATATGACCTACTTTTTGATTTGATAAGATCAAGTTCGTTGAGATGAACATTTCCGCTTCTACAACTTATTATAAAATATTAATAGTTTCTGAGATATTCTCAAAAACATTTGGACCCTTCTGAACCCCTAATTGAAAGGGCCAGCCCGTTTTGCTTGATATCGTAAGAAAGGCCTTGTCATTTTAAACATTTTTTGCTCAACAAGTATTTAGAAATTCTTTACCGTTCTCGAGTTATCTCTACAAGAAATATTTAGGGGCCAAACTGTAGCTCCCTAACGGGGCCACATAGGGAAATAACGAAATGTACATATTGTTTAGATTATCATTCTGAACAACTTTTGTTCAATAATGCTTTTCAAAATATTTGTCGTTTTCAAGATATGAGGCGTCAATTATTTATGATTTTGGCCCTTAAAATCCCTTATTACGTAACATATGACCTACTTTTTGATTTGATAAGAACAAGCTCGTTTAGATGAACATTTCCGCTTCAATGACTTATTACAAAATATTAATAGTTTCTGAGATATTCTCATAAACCTTTGGACCCTTCTGGGCCCCTAATTTAAAGTGTCAGTCCCTTTTGCTTGGTATCGTAAGAAAGGTCATGACATTTCAAACATTTTTTGTTCAACAAGTATTTAGAAATTCTTTACCGTTCTCGAGTTATTTCTAGAAGTAATTTTTAGGGGCCAAACTGTAGCTCCCTAACGGGGCCACATAGGGTAAAAACGAAATATGCATATTGTTCACATCATCATTCTGAACAACTTTTGTTCTTTATTGCTTTTCAAAATATTTGTCGTTTTCGAGATACAAGGGGTAAAAAATTTATGGTTTTGGCCCTTAAAATCCCTTATTACGTAACATATGACCTAAATTTTTATATGAATAGATTTGGATTGTTGAGATGAACATTTTTTGTTCTTTGACTTATACCAAAATATTAAGGATTTTTGAGATATTTGATGTAGACTTTGAGCCCTTCTAGATCCCTAATTTAAGGGGCTAGCCCCTAAATCTTGATATTTTCGAAAAGATCTCGTAAATGTGCACAACTTTTGTTCTACATGTCTTAAGAAAATATTTGCAAGAAAAAAGATATTGGAGATCAAAGGTCAAAAATCGCCGAAATCGGCGAAAAATTTTGGCATCCATTTTTCAGGTCCAGGCGAGCGTTTAGGCAAATCGCCTCCGGTAAAATCGAATCCCCCACAAATCTTCTAAGATGTTTACTCTATCTTGTGTAGAAATTTCAAGACTCTAGCTTCAAAACTAACGGAGGAGATGTGTGGACAACAAGGCCCTTCAAAAAGTCACTAAAAGAGAGATAACTCCTGACCGGAAGTGACGTCAAGCACGAAATTTTGCAAGCAAAGTCTCGTCACCAAAAGACATCTTTCCTGAAAATTTCGTGAAAATCGATCGAGAAATGGCTGAGAAAAACGCGTGTACTACCAAGGAAAATAATAATAATAATAATAATAATAAAAAAAACTAGACACGATCTCGTTGCGAGCAACGAGTAGGTCTTCCGTCCGATTTGTTGATGCACTTGGAGTTAAAAAAAAAAAAGAAGAGACAAATGAGTCCCAATTTAGTTTCTGACTTTAAGACACTTTAGATATAATCAATTTTTCATATCATAAGCTTCTGAAGCAAAGTTGCGGTGAAATTCGTTTGAAATTCGACTCTCCAGGCGAGCCATAAGGCCCGCGGGCCTATTTCTTGATGTCATTTGTTAGCCCTCTATAGACTCAACAACTTTAGTTCTATATGTCTTTACAAAATATTTACCTGTAAAAAGTTATTGAGATCGACCGATATGGACAAAAAATCGACTCTACAGGCGAGCCATTAGGACCATAGGCCTATTTCTTGATATCAATCGATAGATCTCGATAAACTGAACAACTTTTGTTCAATATGTCCTTACAAAATATTTACCAGTTACAAGTTTTTGAAATCGACTGATATCGACAAAAATCGACTCTACAGGCGAGCCATGAGGCCCACAGACCCATTTCTTGATATTGATCGATAGGTTATGACACATTGAACAACTTTTGTTCAATAATGCTTTTCAAAAAATATTTCGTTTTAAAGATATGAAGCGTCAAATATTTACGATTTTGGCCCTTAAAATCTCTAATTACGTAACATATGACCTACTTTTTGATTTGATAAGATCAAGTTCGTTGAGATGAACATTTCCGCTTCTACAACTTATTATAAAATATTAATAGTTTCTGAGATATTCTCAAAAACATTTGGACCCTTCTGAACCCCTAATTTAAAGGGCCAGCCCGTTTTGCTTGATATCGTAAGAAAGGCTTTGTCATTTTAAACATTTTTTGCTCAACAAGTATTTAGAAATTCTTTACCGTTCTCGAGTTATCTCTACAAGAAATATTTAGGGGCCAAACTGTAGCTCCCTAACGGGGCCATATAGGGAAAAAACGAAATGTACATATTGTTTAGATTATCATTCTGAACAACTTTTGTTCAATAATGCTTTTCAAAATATTTGTCGTTTTCAAGATATGAGGCGTCAATTATTTATGATTTTGGCCCTTAAAATCCCTTATTACGTAACATATGACCTACTTTTTGATTTGATAAGAACAAGCTCGTTTAGATGAACATTTCCGCTTCAATGACTTATTACAAAATATTAATAGTTTCTGAGATATTCTCATAAACCTTTGGACCCTTTTGGGCCCCTAATTTAAAGGGTCAGCCCCTTTTGCTTGATATCGTAAGAAAGGTCATGACATTTCAAACATGTTTTGTTCAACAAGTATTTAGAAATTCTTTACCGTTCTCGAGTTATTTCTAGAAGTAATTTTTAGGGGCCAAACTGTAGCTCCCTAACGGGGCCACATAGGGTAAAAACGAAATATGCATATTGTTCACATCATCATTCTGAACAACTTTTGTTCTTTATTGCTTTTCAAAATATTTGTCGTTTTCGAGATACAAGGGGTAAAAAATTTATGGTTTTGGCCCTTAAAATCCCTTATTACGTAACATATGACCTAAATTTTTATATGAATAGATTTGGATTGTTGAGATGAACATTTTTTGTTCTTTGACTTATACCAAAATATTAAGGATTTTTGAGATATTTGATCTAGACTTTGAGCCCTTCTAGATCCCTAATTTAAGGGGCTAGCCCCTAAATCTTGATATTTTCGAAAAGATCTTGTAAATGTGCACAACTTTTGTTCTACATGTCTTAACAAAATATTTGCAAGAAAAAAGATATTGGAGATCAAAGGTCAAAAATCGCCGAAATCGGCGAAAAATTTTGGCATCCATTTTTTCAGGTCCAGGCGAGCGTTTAGGCAAATCGACTCCGGTAAAATCGAATCCCCCACAAATCTTCTAAAATGTTTACTCTATCTTGTGTAGAAATTTCAAGACTCTAGCTTCAAAACTAAAGGAGGAGATGTGTGGACAACAAGGCCCTTCAAAAAGTCACTAAAAGAGAGATAACTCCTGACCGGAAGTGACGTCAAGCACGAAATTTTGCAAGCAAAGTCTCGTCACCAAAAGACATCTTTCCTGAAAATTTCGTGAAAATCGATCGAGAAATGGTTGAGAAAAACGCGTGTACTACCAAGGAGAATAATAATAATAATAATAATAATAAAAATAACTAGACACGATCTCGTTGCGAGCAACGAGTAGGTCTTCAGTCCGATTTGTTGATGCACTCGGAGTTAAAAAAAAAAAAAAAAAGACAAATGAGTCCCAATTTAGTTTCCGACTTTAAGACACTTTAGATATAATCAATTTTTCATATCATAAGCTTCTGAAGCAAAGTTGCGGTGAAACTGTTTGAAATTCGACTCTCCAGGCGAGCCATAAGGCCCGCGGGCCTATTTCTTGATGTCATTTGTTAGCCCTCTATAGACTCAACAACTTTAGTTCTATATGTCTTTACAAAATATTTACCTGTAAAAAGTTATTGAGATCGACCGATATCGACAAAAAATCGACTCTACAGGCGAGCCATTAGGACCATAGGCCTATTTCTTGATATCAATCGATAGATCTCGATAAACTGAACAACTTTTGTTCAATATGTCCTTACAAAATATTTACCAGTTACAAGTTTTTGAAATCGACTGATATCGACAAAAATCGACTCTACAGGCGAGCCATGAGGCCCACAGACCCATTTTTTTGATATTGATCGATAGGTTATGACACATTGAACAACTTTTGTTCAATAATGCTTTTCAAAAAATATGTCGTTTTAAAGATATGAGGCGTCAAATATTTACGATTTTGGCCCTTAAAATCTCTAATTACGTAACATATGACCTACTTTTTGATTTGATAAGATCAAGCTCGTTGAGATGAACATTTCCGCTTCTACAACTTATTATAAAATATTAATAGTTTCTGAGATATTCTCAAAAACATTTGGACCCTTCTGAACCCCTAATTTAAAGGGCCAGCCCGTTTTGCTTGATATCGTAAGAAAGGCCTTGTCATTTTAAACATTTTTTGCTCAACAAGTATTTAGAAATTCTTTACCGTTCTCGAGTTATCTCTACAAGAAATATTTAGGGGCCAAACTGTAGCTCCCTAACGGGGCCACATAGGGAAAAAACGAAATGTACATATTGTTTAGATTATCATTCTGAACAACTTTTGTTCAATAATGCTTTTCAAAATATTTGTCGTTTTCAAGATATGAGGCATCAATTATTTATGATTTTGGCCCTTAAAATCCCTTATTACGTAACATATGACCTACTTTTTGATTTGATAAGAACAAGCTCGTTTAGATGAACATTTCCGCTTCAATGACTTATTACAAACTATTAATAGTTTCTGAGATATTCTCATTAACCTTTGGACCCTTCTGGGCCCCTAATTTAAAGGGTCAGCCCCTTTTGCTTGATATCGTAAGAAAGGTCATGACATTTCAAACATTTTTTGTTCAACAAGTATTTAGAAATTCTTTACCGTTCTCGAGTTATTTCTAGAAGTAATTTTTAGGGGCCAAACTGTAGCTCCCTAACGGGGCCACATAGGGTAAAAACGAAATATGCATATTGTTCACATCATCATTCTGAACAACTTTTGTTCTTTATTGCTTTTCAAAATATTTGTCGTTTTCGAGATACAAGGGGTAAAAAATTTATGGTTTTGGCCCTTAAAATCCCTTATTACGTAACATATGACCTAAATTTTTATATGAATAGATTTGGATTGTTGAGATGAACATTTTTTGTTCTTTGACTTATACCAAAATATTAAGGATTTTTGAGATATTTGATCTAGACTTTGAGCCCTTCTAGATCCCTAATTGAAGGGGCTAGCCCCAAAATCTTGATATTTTCGAAAAGATCTCGTAAATGTGCACAACTTTTGTTCTACATGTCTTAACAAAATATTTGCAAGAAAAAAGATATTGGAGGTCAAAGGTCAAAAATCGCCGAAATCGGCGAAAAATTTTGGCATCCATTTTTTCAGGTCCAGGCGAGCGTTTAGGCAAATCGACTCCGGTAAAATCGAATCCCTCACAAATCTTCTAAGATGTTTACTCTATCTTGTGTAGAAATTTCAAGACTCTAGCTTCAAAACTAACGGAGGAGATGTGTGGACAACAAGGCCCTTCAAAAAGTCACTAAAAGAGAGATAACTCCTGACCGGAAGTGACGTCAAGCACGAAATTTTGCAAGCAAAGTATCGTCACCAAAAGACATCTTTCCTGAAAATTTCGTGAAAATCGATCGAGAAATGGTTGAGAAAAACGCGTGTACTACCAAGGAAAATAATAATAATAATAATGAAGAAGAAGAACGCGAACAATAATAGTAAGGTCTTCCGCAGGAGACGGAAGACCTTAATAATCGAGATTATTTGAGTTTATATCAAATAGTCCGTATTAATTTTGATACACCCTGTACGTCGGGTCTACGTGACTTTAGTGGCTCTTGGTACAAGTTAATTTGTATGCACTACGTCACACTCGGTACTCCCTGTGATCGGACCCATCATTACATTTTTTCCAACCGAAGCACCCACCCACCCCCCCTCATTTTTATTTGTATATTTACATGTTGTTTCTCTTGGGTTCTGTTGTTTCCTTCTCTTTCACAGGTTCGCAACTGATGACTCCCAACAGGTTACATTGATGCAGTAAATGGTGAAACCTGGACCACACCAAGTGTGACTGCTTGCCATTCGGGATGGAGTGCCTTGAAACAACTTTTTAACTGTTATGGGGAATTTTAATTTAGGTTAAATTGTTAATTTTAGTCTAATTAATTAGACTGTCGCATGTTTAAGGGGGGGGGGGGCTGGGGAGTCGGTAATGGTATGTGATGACGGTTTAAGCTCCAAAACCTGGTTGTTTCCCCCACCTGCTTCTAAAGCAGGGGGCAATTTACAGTACTATAAGTTGTAAAAGTTCAAACAAGTCAATGAATAGTGGGGCCACCACCGGGGACGGTTGGGGCCACATCCACCTCACTTCAGTGAGGGGATGCTACAGTCTGATGCATGTTAAGGGCTTATGTCCAACATGATAATGTACATACCAGGTAGCACTGCAGGAGACAGGGTGAGAAGGGCGGGTCTCGCTTACCTCCTTAGAACGCTGGCGTCCGTTCAGGTCTGGGCACTGAATGTTTTACTCGGGCCCCCCAGTGTACCCCTTACAAGTTAAGTTAAACTGGCTCACTGGGCGACTCCCCAGTTACCCCACAAAATGTTTTCACATGCGGCCGGTATTGTCCATTTTTAGTATATCCCGAATGTACCATTGCTGTTATATCAATAAATTGTAAAACGTTGCTTGTGTCTTTCATTCACTGCAATGAGTCTGATACTGTTATTACTGCCAGTTTGTTTTTTTGTTGGAGTTTATCCATTAGGTGGATTCTTTAATTAATAAGAAACAGAGTAAAACCAATATGTTCCCAAACTTTGTTTGGGGAACATAATAATAAGAAACAGAGTAAAACCAATATGTTCTCAAACTTCGTTTGGGGAACATAATAATAAGAAACAGAGTAAAACCAATATGTTCCCAAACTTTGTTTGGGGAACATAATAATAAGAAACAGAGTAAAACCAATATGTTCCCAAACTTTGTTTGGGGAACATAATAATAAGAAACAGAGTAAAACCAATATGTTCCCAAACTTCGTTTGGGGAACATAATAAGAAACAGAGTAAAACCAATATGTTCCCAAACTTTGTTTGGGGAACATAACTAGTACTTATTGTAACGGGGACCGTTACACATGTTCCCCAAACATTCCCCCATTTAGTAAGTGGTGACATTTATTTCAGTACAAGTTGTTTTGACCAATGCAAACTGTGGAGCATGTGAATATATAACTATCTTATAACATTCTGTCCATTTTATACTAGTTCAAATCAGTTATAAAGATCTGAGAGTTTTGTGCACGTGCACGTACGTGCATGTACGTGCATATAAATAATTCGACCATCTCGATACATTAGAAGTCTTACTATATGAGTACAAGAGAAGTTTCACAACTGTTCAATGAAAAACTAGAAATTAACGGCAACTCAAAACTACAAAGACCGAAATCAATGCACGTGCATACACGTGCGCGTGAGTACCACACAGCAATTTTGTTGATGCTGTTCAATAGACATTTGAACAATATACTTACCATATGAATTTGGTATCGATTGCTTCACTCACAAGAAAGTTATTGGGATTTCAAAATTGTCCAATCAGAATTAAGCGCACGTGCAAGTGCGTGCAGGGAAGTGATTTTGAGACTATTAATAAATTGACAGGCCTAAAACATATCTGCAACCTAATTTTCAAACCTATTCATTGCAATCTCAAAATGTTATAGACCAATACTCAAATTTAGACGTCAAAAATTACAATGCACGCGCATTCACGCGCACGCGATTTTGATAATGGAAAATTTGTTGACACCATTTCACAGACATTCATATCATAGATCCTCAGGGTAAATTTGAATTCATTTGAGTTTTTAATTCAATAGTTATGACCATTTTAGTACCCGAAAAATGAAAGAAAAGCTATGCACGTGCATACACGGGCACGTGAGTATGACTCAGCATCAATGTTGATGTCATTCAATAGACATTTGATAGATATACTTACAGTATAAATTTCATATTGTTTCCATCATTTATAAGAAAGTTATTGCGATTTGAAAATCGTCCAATCACAATTTAGCACACGTGCATGCACGTGCCGGATGGTAGTTATGACTATACACTTTTGTTAAGAATATCAAGATACATATACAATACAAGTTTGAAAAAATTTTGACCAAAAACAAAAAAGTTAGGGTCATTGAAAGAATTGAACCTTCAAAAGACAATGCACGTGCGTGCGCATGCGCGTTTGCAATTTTTATTACATCGATCTGTAGATATTTGACATGTCTACCTATCCTGTAAATATCATTCAATTTCTTTAATTGGCATGAATGTTATAAACGGTTTTGTATTATCCAATCAAATTGAAGCACACGTGCATGCGCGTGCAAAATTCAAATTTTGACGATGCCAAACAGTTGAGGGTCCCATGTTATACCTATGATATAAATAGCAAACGATTTCATTGAAAAATAAAAAAGTTAGACTGATTCCAAAGTTTGTAAACAAAAAATTCAATGCACGTGCATGCACATGCATGCATTTTCAGAGAAAATGACATTCGTTCCGCACATCTACATATGGTATACTATCATCCTAAAAAGGTTTCATATTGATCCCTTGAGTAGTTTCTGAGAACACTCGTGGACAAAAAAGTCCCAAGAAGAAAGAAAGAATAATAATAATAAGAAACCGAGTAAAACCAATATGTTCCCAAACTTTGTTTGGGGAACATAATAATAAGAAACAGAGTAAAACCAATATGTTCCCAAACTTTGTTTGGGGAACATAATAATAATAATAATGAAGAAGAAGAACGCGAACAATAATAGTAAGGTCTTCCGCAGGAGACGGAAGACCTTAATAATAAGAAGAAACAGAGTAAAACCAATATGTTCCCAAACTTCGTTTGGGGAACATAATAAACAGTAGAATCACTAGATAAGAATCACTTAATAATAATAAGAAGAAGAAGAAACAGAGTAAAAACAATATGTTCCCAAACTTTGTTTGGGGAACATAATAATAATAAGAAGAAACAGAGTAAAAACAATATGTTTCCCAAACTTTGTTTGGGGGAACATAATAACACATCACTAAAAAAACTTTCCTTGCTCTATTTTGCATACTTCCAAATAATCTTTTATCTGTATTTTCTCTGACCTTTCCATAGATCATGCAATTGGCAGAAATATGTCTCATACTAGTTAACGAAGTTGTATTTACAGTAAGTCATAATTTCATTATTATCTTCATCAGAAATGATTCCGACACGAAAATATTTTTAAATCTCCACTCGGGAGGTCTTAGCTTCTATCTTCTGATGACATGTAAAATCCCGAAACGTACGAACAGCTTTGGTTTTTTTGAGTAACTAAAAATAGCGTACAGCGTCTTCAATTCAAAATTTTTATTTTGTTAACAAAGCAATATGTTCAAGATTTTTTGGTAATAAACATCGTACCAATTTATTGTGATAATAAAACAATGAGACTTTATTTTTCAACACAACGAATATACAATTTTCATTCTGTGCGGTATCAGTACATAGCACTTCGTGGTATTAAACGGAAATCCATTTTTTTGTTGCAGTTTTCGGCGATAAGAGGCAATGAATGCAGTCATGTCATACATGGTTTTTAAGTTGAATGATTGTACAATACAATGGTAGTAAATACATTTACATAGCATATTCCCTGGAAGCTCAACAGGCCGACATTCTCAGGGGTGTCATTTGAAGCTAGTTACCTTGTGTTGTTATTAGTATACAGAGGTCATAAGTCATTTACAGAAACAAGTGCCTGTGGACTTAACCAATATAAGATTTAGAAGACATTGCAAACACTTACTACAACAAATTTATTTTTCGAAAATGATGACGATTTGCGTTACCACTTATTTCCCAAGTTCTAGTCATTGTTATCGCCAATCTCAGATCTGATTATAAATAATAAAAAACTGATTTAAAGGTTACTCCCAATAGACCGGGGGAGGGGGTCTGGAATCTTGGGGCCACTTAGGCCCCCAGTAGCTCTGCGGTAAATAGTGCAACATCCTGCATTCTGAGCATTTCCTGGCACTTCTTTTTCACTTTTGTCTGCTTCTTAAACAAAAACTTTTATGCTACATGTTCTTTTAAGAATTCAAGAATACTTGTATCTGACGAAGATATCGAAAAGATATATCGGTGTTTCGTCTTCTTTTTTTTTTTTTTTTATCCTAGAATTAAATTATATACTGGTGTTGATGAATTTGACTGATGCTATTATATGTAAGTATTCACCTTTTCATATAATGTTGACTCAAAGACTCATTAAAACTGATAACTTAATTGTTTTAGTCGCAAAAGGTGGGTCCGGACCTCTGGATCCGCGCTTGATATTAGATTTCAGCAAAATCAACGGGGGCACATGTACCTATCCATCACTATTAAGGAAATTTTGATGCTTACAGAAAAATGACTTTGACTCAAACAAGGAACTCGTATAGATTCATCGGCATATCGTACATCCTGAATGCTTTATTCAGAATGCTAAATTGTACAGAATATAGTTCATTTTCATTAATCGAAATCTAAATATGATAATTGTAGCACGCTTCTTAGATGAAAAGATTAGAAAGTGGCACTTCCAAAACACATGAAATCTTTGTCAAACTGATATGACTTCACTAAGGACTACTACATCGTAAATGTACTGTGACGAACCGTAAGAATATAGTGAGCATTGTGTTTTAAAGTATATATTTAAAATACATTATATATATATATGTGTGTATATATATATATATATATATATCTGTGTGTGTGTGTGTGTGTGTGTGTGTGTGTGTGTGTGTGTGTGTGTGTGTGTGATTTGGCCATTTGTATACAGAGGGATTAGTTACAATTTCTAGCAACTTAGAAAACCTCTCCCGTTATTGTGGGTGGGGGTATGATTGCTTTGAAAATTATGTACAACCCCGTGCAATGTCAGATATCAAAGAATATCAAATATTTTAGTGAAATAAAATATTACAAGATATGCATGAATAACGAAGAGACTACAAGCAGGAAGTGAACCCTCTGTTTACGTTTAAAGTCAGTGAACCATGATTACAAAATAAACTATTTTTATTTTAATGGTGAAATTGCTTGACTGAGACGCGGCATTATTCCGACAATGTAACGGGAATTCCTGTAACATGGAACTACACGTGACACGGACGCGTGGCAATTTAGTCAATTTTGTCCATTTCGTCATATCTAACATCTTGTTGTTTTAATATTAATCACGCTTCTGCGCCATTGTGACAGACGAAGATGAGAACGACTCAAAACCACACAGGCTCGAAGGAATGAAAACGTAGTTACACGCACGGAATACACTAGAAAGTCGTAAGTAACCACCTTTGTTTCTTTTTACCTCTGAACACATCTCAGCATGCTTTAAAATCTGTTTCATTGCTTTTCGACCATTGATGATGGATACTTTTTTGGGGGAAAAACCCCACAACATTTCATATACATGTAGTACAAGATGAAGTCGGGTTAACTCGGGTCCGGGGTTACCCGGCGTTGATATTGGGCCCTGAACTTGACCCTCTTTAGACGTGAAGTGTGTAACTATTATCGTTTGACACTTTCTACTACATACCGGGAGGTAATACTAGCCTCGAGTGATGAATGGGTAGGGTTAACAGGACGCCTTTCTCATGTTTTTACTACTATTAATTTTATAGGATCCAAATGTATCTCTTACATTGAGTCGATAGTCAAAGGCATTGAATGGGTGGGGTTAATAAGTTAAAACAATAAAACGTCAAATTTCATTCAGATTCCTTGTGGGTTTTTGTTTTTGTGAGGATTTCCCCTCTTTCTTTTGTTTGTTTGCCCCCCCCCCCCCCCCCTCCCCCCCCCCCCCCCCCCCCATCTCAATGGAAGGAATGTATTCGTTATAATCCAGGGTTATATGTAATACAACTATCGACGTTGTATTATTATTATTATAATCAATTAATGTAATTGCACTTTATGGCACTTTCATCTCTTCTGGAAATGTAGACCCCATTTTTTTGTGGATTAGAATGATTTTTTTTCACGAGGCGAGTTGATTTAACCCGGATCAAGTGCAATGTGAACGCGACGTTACGTTGTGCCTGTGTAATTTGAATTTATTCAGATGTGACAAGGTCTGTGCACGCATAGCACAGCTTTGAAAAAATTAACATAATGTAAGAGGTGGGTAACACACTGGAGAATTACAGTGTAAATTAAATATTGCGTTTTAAGTTACATCCCGGTTAAGCTAATCTATACTCTATTGCAAAAAAAAAAAAAAATAATAATAATAATAAGAACAGACATCGGTCCAAAATAAGATATTTTGTATATAAACTTGACTTTTTAAAATCACATTTTAAGCAGATTTGAAGTGAAATCACTCCTCAGACATTTCATTGACTTATAATCTTTATACCGCAGTATACTTTATGTGTTAACTTGGTTTAACAACACTTGCTACTACCCCCACCCCCCCCCCCCTGAAAAAAAGATTAAGGAAATGAAAACTAAATTGATCTTTCTGGTAAGTAAATTAAATACAATTTACCGTGTCAAATGTAATTTATTTCCATGATTTTTCAAATCCATAAACAGTGGGGAAAGTACGTTTTGTATGGAGTTATATGGGGGTGTTGGGTGTTAATATATTTCAACTTTTTAAACATCATAGAAAACTTGCAAGTCCTTTATTTAAAGAAATTTTATAATTGTACTTATTAAAACCAAATTAAGTTAAAAATGTATATCAACCCATTTCTATGAAGTGTCTGTTCTCACTTTTTGATCCCTGAAGCCAGTCTCAATGACCATAAAGCCAGTTAACATGCGATATTCATTTAAACAATAAAATTGCTTTCTTTGTTGTTTCATCGGGTGATGAAGCGGGTTGTGCAATTTTTTCTGCAATGATTGAATGTAAGTCTGGGTATATAGTGAGACTTCCCCAAACTACTAATAGTAAGCGCCCCCCACCCCCCACCCCCTACGTGCTTGGTCTGGATTTTGTTTTTGGATTTCAACCGAAAGACTGGCTATGACATTTAGTGAGTCATCTGCGGAGCATCAAATTAACATAAACTCAAATAATTAAAGATATCTTATCATCAATTCAGTTATTGCGCGCAATAATTGAATTGATGTGCACATGAAATCAATTATTGCTCTCATCGATTGAATGGATGCGCACATCCATTCAATTATTGCGCACATCAACTGAATTAATCGCGCATCAATTCAATTGATGAGAGAAATAATTGATTTGATGCGCGCATCAATTCAATTGATGAGAATTATTGCGCGCATTAAGACACGCGCATTAATTGAAGTATTGCTCTTTTAATTGAATCGTAGCGTGCATCAAATGATTTGATATCCATCTTCAACTATATGAGTTTATGTTATTTTGGCGCTCCATAGCCAGTCTTCCGAGGGAAGTCTCACTATATAGCCAATCTTCTCACTATATAGCCAATCTTCTCACTATATAGCCAGTCTTTCGGGGTAAGTCTCACTATATAGCCTGTCTTCCGGGGAAAGTCTCACTATATAGCCAGTCTTCCGGGGGAAGTCTCACTATATAGCCTGTCTTCCGGGGAAAGTCTCACTATGTAACACCGATCCATTGATTATTTGCTGAGTTATGACCTTTGGACTTCGAAATTAATCCAAATACCCAATTTCCGCACTTCATTTTCGTTTTGCTTGCAGATATTCATCTGATGTTTGGTACATTGATTTTACCATGGCATGTTGCATTTTGTTTCGGTGTTGTATCACAGACTCCCCCCCCCCCCCCCCCGAAAAAACGGGCCCGGGATAGATTTCCTCCAATAGGGGGAAAAAGCGCCCCAGCATATAATTTCCCCCTGTATACAAAGTCAGTATAGAGTTTCCCCTTGGTGGATAAACCGCCCTGGTATAGAATCCCCCCTCCGGTTCAGGATTTCATTTGTTATAGTTTAATAAAATAGATATCCGTTCATCAGTATTACGATTTTCATAAACAAATGAATATTTTTTTTTTAAATTGGGTTTACACGCTGAAAACTTTGAAATGCATATTGTAAATACAATATGCTTCCCAAATGACTTTAACGATGGTCAATATCATTAGGATTTTTCGTAAAAAGTCCACTAAAAGATATACAATTAAAATATCTGAAAAGTAAAATAGATGAACTGTACAAGTAAAAGTAGTTTATTTTCTCGTTTATTTAAATTCAAAATTTTAAATTTAAAAAAACCAAATCTTCTTCCCATCTTCACTATTTCAAATGTTAAGTACTAGTAAATAACGATAAAGACTTGAGATGTCTGATTGAATTTTGATAAACCATTACATGATTTGAATAATTTCCTTTTAAAAAAAAAATTCATAAGATGGTGATTGTTCACCATACACAAGACCTTGCTCAAAATTAAAAACAAATAAGAATTCCTAGGTCAAGATAAGCAAGAGAATTCTAGTAATAGAACTGGAAACGGATACATATCTAAAATGTAAGATGGGGGGGGGGGGGGGGGGGGGGGGGAAACGTACTGTCATTTAGGGGGAAATTCTATACTGGGACGGTTTTTCCTAGGGGGAATTGGACCCGGGTTAATCCTTCTTAGGGGGAAATTCTATGCTAGGCCCATCTTTCCGGGGGGGGGGGGATGTCTATCCCGGGCCCGTTTTTCCGGAGGTAAAGTCTATGCGGGGGGAATTCTATGCTACAACACCGGTCCGTTTCTTTTTTGCCGAGTCATGGCTGTTGGACTAAGAAAATATTTGCACTTGAAGATGTTTTGAATTATATTTTTAGACTGAATTTTGACAAATTACGCATGAAGCTTAAAATGCATTCCATTCTCGTCAAGATATTTTTCTGCTGTTGGGGAATATGCATTGCCATTCAATACTCTCAGAATGCTTGTTAATGTGATGTCGTCATTATGCTACTTTTATACTTATTATTTATTTATATTTCTTAAAACACCAGACAAATACTTAAGGAAAGCCACAAAATTTAATTACAATAATATATATTCAAATGACCGTATATGCACAGACATCATTTATTGTGTTAAATTTCTGAGAGCGATATATCAGTCCGTTGGCTGGGTGTAAAATTATATTACTGAAATGCAAAAGTTGTATTACGCATGTCACTATAATAGATAAATTTACTTACTTACTAACTCACCATATGTTGTTATTTTCTGAACAAAGAAGGATAATAATACTGAAACACTCTGTGGATATAAGCAGAACAATTATTTCAAGTTTTGAATATTAAACAATCTTTTTCTGAGCGGTTGGTCACCGAAGAACCGATATAACTATTAAGGTGTTCGTAGCATTAGGATCATATTTCATATCTAATAAATGTATGTTGTAATTTTTGTAGTCATGGTATCAAGGTGAAATAGAAATGTTCCACCATAGGAATTTACAAACCATTTGATTACTGCTTTCAAGATTTATTTCACCTTGAATTTGTACATTGAAATTTATAGGAAGAGAATGCTTTTATAAAAAAAAATCTTATTATACATTGGATACCAAATTACGCACATAATGGTCTACTAAAGAATACAGTTAAAAAGATTTTTAATGGTATGTATAGAAAATTGTAGGTCGTGGCATCTTTATAATAAACATAATGATAATATCCAAAGCAATTGATTAACATTGCCAACATTCATATACGTAATTATTAAGTGCTACCGAGTTTTAAACACCCTAACCGAAGCGATTGCAATGATATTAAGATTGCACATTATAATTTCAGACATTCCTCAGTACGGAAGGAGATGGACATTCAACAGGTAAGTTTACCTGGGACAGAGATATAAAAAGGATTAAGTTCAAGTACAGTGTGAATGGAATTTGAATTTGATCTAGAAATTTTACTTCACCTCTGAGTAAATATCCTGTGTGACAGGTAAATTCTGGGGAATATCCGGGTATGGTTTACATAAACGTATCGGATTATTCATGATGCGAGTAGTCGTGTAATGGCTAATGGCAAATAACGGATTTATTCTTGAGGTCAGTAATTACGTTTGGCACTTGATAACACAGTTAATGAAAGTGATTAAAATTTTTCCTGTTTCTCATTAATAAAGTATTGAAAGCTGCAATTCAAATTTTTACACATGTAACATCTTTTGTATAATAATCTCGGCTGAGTTTCGGCACGGCTGGGCCTTCACCGGTGAATCTCAGTCGCAGTTGTTCACATGTAGTTTACTTACAGAGTATAAATGAGAATTATACTTGTTAGAGTTAAGTACCAAGGTTACAGTAATGATAGAATTGTTGATTTGTGTAGAAGCTGTGGTTAGCGGCTCTGAATGGAGACGCAGTAGAGGCAAGGCAACTGATAGAAAATGGCGCCAAAGTTAATGCAGCCACTGATCTGGTATGTATCCCGTGTTAACAAAGTATGACAACCACACCATTTACTCAGAAACCTAAGGAATTTGAAGGAACCTAACATTTCAGAAAACAAATATCCAACAACCATGTTTGGATACAACTCGGTGATAGTGTGACAAAAGTTCGCGGGATGATAAAATACAAGTGCTATTAATCCTAGATTGAATGCCCCCCCCCCCCCCCCCCCCCCCCCCCCCCTTATAACCAGGATCTGTTTAGATCCTATATCAAATGTCTCAATGTGCATGTTTTACAAGGAGAGTAGCTTATCAAATAAAATTTTATTGTCGAAGATGATGAAATTTATAACCTTCTAGTAACAATTATTATTTTGTTCTATTTTTATGAATCAGATTACGATTGTTAAACCTATTGTTTTGTTTATTGAATACGTTAACATTACGGCGTGTATATGTAAAACACGGATACAAGAAGCAAAGGGTTGACACCCATCCCCCTCCCCAATACATACCAACAAAGAACAAAAAATGACCGTTAAATATCACTAAAGAGGAACGGCTTGTGTTTTTGATTTTTAAAACTTTTGTTAGATAATAGGGACTTAGAGCCGATGGAAAGACCATGTAAACTAATTAAGGTCAGATTTATGACTTTTGCTCGCAGGAATCCCATACAGGGGAAACCTTGAAAACTTGATGGATTAAATAGACATCAAACAACTGAAAAACAAACGATTAATTGCTAACGTCTAATTATATATCACAACAAACTGAACCTTGTGGCACATGATAATAAATTTAATGATAAGAAACAATAGTACACATACGCGCGTACAATGTACATAAAAGTTACAAGTAAAATTCTAATCCATGTTTTTGTTTGAAAATAACGAAGGATATTTTCTTTTCTTTTTGTATTGTGAAATGTAAATGAACTCTGCTTCTGCATGATGATATTTTTCCAGAAAGATTTTGTAAAACATTGCATTGTAGTAGTAAAAAGGCGATATATATTTAATTCAACGATCCGATCTTGCAAGTAGTTAAAGTTTGAATCCTATCGTTGTTATTACGACTAATTAATACAAAATAAATTCAGCTTATCATTGAAATTTATCTTTTGATTACAATGTACATTAGTATGACCAGAAACAAACGAGAAAGCATTTCAGTCTGAGTAATATTGTACTGTAGTCAAAACTGCAGGGTTTCCCCTATGTGGGATTAAGAACGTAAACTATCGGCAGATTCCGTGTCACTCACTCTCTGTTACCTAACAATAGCAATAGCCACCCCCTTTATTGATATCTAATGACGTACGCGAAGTTTCTGACGTTTTCTCTAAAATTATTCTTTCATCTTCTTGATATGATGATCGAAGAGTTCTTTTATGATTTCAGAAGTAGGTTTAATTTCGATATTGTAGTAATAACCAAATCTGGACAGCTCAGTGATTGTATCATCTAACTTGCAATGCAGGGGTCCCGTGTTAGAAACTAGATTGTTCCAAAGATTTTCTCACATTCTTTACTACGATAACTCGAGAGCTTTATTTTTTCTGTATTTTTTTTTTTTTTTTTTTTTTTTTTTTTTTTGTGGAGATGGACCGAGAATTTTATTTTTTCTGTATTTTTTTTTTGTGGAAGTGGACCGAGAGCTTTATTTTTTCTGTATTTTTTTTGTGGAGGTGGACCGAGAGCTTTATTTCTTTTTGTGATTTTTGAAGGGCTTTCTTTCTTTCTGTAAACCATTACAATGGATCAACAGTTTAAAGAATGGGTTATCTGATTTATTGAAAACTTTCTTTTGAACCAGCTGTTTACTTAAAATCACTCTCTCTCTCTCTCTCTCTCTCTCTCTCTCTCTCTCTCTCTCTCTCTCTCTCTCATCCAATCCTCAGCTTATGTTTTCGTTTTGCAGTAACATTAATGTATACTTGATATATGTGCACACACACACACACACACACACACACACACACACACACACACACACACACACACACACACACACACACACTTGCCTGATTGTCATGTAAACAGGAAACGTGACAGAGCGTTGTAGTCCCATCTATCTTAGAGTAAACAATTTCTCGTTGGTGCTCTGAATCATGCGGGGTTTGGTCTCGTTATATGCACATGTCATAGTGTAACGCGAAACAAAACATGTTTTAAGTATCTAAAAAAACAATGTTAACACCTTGCCTTAACGAACGTCGAAAGCAATTATAAAAAGAACCTATCTGCTAGATGCTGTGCGTCATTTTGGGCGTTATAAACTGCTGTGGTTCATACTAAATCTAGAATGTGAAGTTCATGCATGCCAACTTTTAAATTTAAGTATATTGTATGAAAATTCATTGCATACTTTTTACATGCACATGTATATTCCCAGTATTTGTAACAGATGCGCGGCGCATTAATTATTTGTTTTTAACAACGGTATATGGTGTCCGCCGATGCGCATACGTTGTAAACAATGCTGACATTGAATGTTTGTTCTTTTTTCCCCATATATATATATATATATATATATATATATTCTGTCAAGACTTTTAAGATATTTGAACGTGTACGAGTCATAAATCTGACCATAGTTTAAACATTTTTTTTTACTCGCTCTCCACTATCTAACAAAATTTTAATTAAAAATCCAAAGCACATGCTGTCCTTCGTTGATGATAACTTACTTAATGGATCGTCAGAGAAAGTTTCTATGTTCACAGCAGTAAAATACCTACATATACCCTGCTAACATTGTTCGAGAGACCTTTCCAAAAACCCCATTGTTAATACAATACTAATATAAGGTAAGAAGCCGTTTTGTGTTTCTTGATAAGTGTTAAGAGTTCATTAAGAGATCATTCTATAAAACTTTGTGAGGTTTTCCTTGACCTCTGATACTTTTCATTTACAGGTTATTTGTAGACACTACAGTCCGACTTCCTATACCGATTTACTATGATGTTTATTTATAGGTGAATGACTTATCAATTTTCCGCTGTCATCTGGCTTATCACAGCCCTGTTGTTTGCTATACCCATCCCAAGCACTGGTTGAATGAATGATGATAATGATAATCTTTATTTTTAAAGTCGGATATACATAATGTCACATTCATGATATGTTAGAGCCTTTTCATAAAGGCGCCATTCCACTTAAATAAAAAAAAATATTAATTGATTACCAAGGTCACATATTTCAACATTCAATTCGATATGTTTCCTTAGGTTTTAAGATTAACTGTGCATTGTTTTAGACTAAGTATGACCCCCCCCCCCTCCCCCTCCAAAATCATATGTCGCGGAGTGAACTGGCCCTGGTGTGTTCTTCAATACTTAAAGTCTTATCTCGTGTCGTTTGTCAAGTTTGCTGTTGTGTCATTAATGTACATATCAACAGCAGGGAACCTTGAGGAACTCCTATAGCCGTACGTTTTGATGAATAAGCATTGAATGTTTGATCCTTGCAAAGTTTGTGTCCTTTCAAACCAGCGGAAACGTTTCCTTCATTACCACACTGCTTTGATGTAAATGGCAGTACTAATCTCTGTGTTTGAAATGTCAACTCATTTTCTAGTTGCCATTTTCTGGTATGTTTCAATAACTTGATTGACTGCTGAATTACTCGGCTAAACTCCTGAATGATATTTGGTTAAGATTTTATTCTCATAGGTGAAAAGGGCGAAGATAACAAACTGTAATCAATTTCATAATCCTATAAAGAATACGAAATCAAGATTAGGGTAAACACGGACCCCTGGACATACTAGAGGAAGGATCAGGTGCCTTAGAGGAGTAAGCATCTCCTGTTTACCGGTCTCGTACGCCATCAGTCCTATAATATAACTTGATGTGGTAAAATGAGTAATCTATTATATGCTATTACTAAGCAAATGCTTTTAGAAATATAATTATATTCAGAGGACCATCCTCATTTTGAAATTCAGGTGTGATATTTGTGGGGGTTTTTTCCTGCTGAAAATCATTTAATTTCCAATGACAAATGGATAATGGTTTGGTTTTTTGAAAATGCAGAAACATGGTATGTCTTATGCAATTGGGGTGATACGTCATCAGGATGAGAGGTCTATTAATCAGTCAAGGGCGTCTTGTTCCGACATACAACACTATGCTCTGGTTGTCTTATTCCTGTATAACAAGATGTTCTGGTTGTCTCGGCCCTATGATAGGAGCTTTGGCTCGTTCTTAAATTTGAAATTTAAAAAGTTTATTGATTGTTTCTGCTTTCTTATCAGGATAAAATAGTGTTTATCTTTTGATATAAAATGATATTTAAGCTATCACACTTGAACATGTGTAAAGAAAATCGTTTTCTTTAAAAGATGAACGTATTTTTATGCCCCCGAGATCGAAGATCGGGGGACATATTGTTTTTGTCCTGTCTGTCATTCTGTAATTCTGCCATTCTGTCTGAAACTTTAACCTTGCTAATAACTTTTGAACAGTTTTGAACAGAGATAGAGCTTTGATATTTCACATGAGTATTCCTTGTGACAAAACCTTTCCGTTGGTACTAAACCTTTTGACCTTGATATTTGACCTTCTTAATTTTTTTTTTTACATTGGTCATAACTTCTAAATGGTAAATATTAGAGCTTTCATATTGTACATGAGCATTTCTTGTGACAAGATCTTTCTACTGTTACCAAGATATTTGTCCTTGTGACCTTGACCATCTTCGAAATTGGCCATTATCTGGAGCATTTGTGTTTCACAAACACATCTTGTTTAAGTCAGGATATTTATTCGTGTGGGTTGGAAATGCGAAATGTAACAAAATTTTAATTGAACTCATTGCTGCGACATTTTGTTGTGTTTGTAGTTTAAGGTAACATTTTGTTGTGTTTGCAGTTGAAGGCGACATTTTGTTGTGTTTGTAGTTTAAGGCGACATTTTGTTGTGTTTTTAATTAAGGTAACATTTTGTTATGTTTGTAGTTTAAGGCGACATTTTGTTGTGTTTGCAGTTTAAGGCGACATTTTGTTGTGCTTGTAGCTTAAGGCGACATTTTGTTGTGTTTGTAGTTTAAGGTAACATTTTGTTATGTTTGTAGTTTAAGGTAACATTTTGTTGTGTTTGCAGTTGAAGGCGACATTTTGTTGTGTTTGTAGTTTAAGGCGACATTTTGTTGTGTTTTTAATTAAGGTAACATTGTGTTATGTTTGTAGTTTAAGGCGACATTTTGTTGTGTTTGCAGTTTAAGGCGACATTTTGTTGTGTATGTAATTAAGGCGACATTTTGTTGTGTTTGTAGTTTAAGGCGACATTTTGTTGTGTTTGTAGTTTAAGGCGACATTTTGTTGTGTTTGTAGTTTAAGGTAACATTTTGTTGTGTTTGTAGTTTAAGGCGACATTTTGTTGTGTTTGTAGTTTAAGGCGACATTTTGTTGTGTTTGTAGTTTAAGGCGACAGCGTTGCATCGCGCATCCTTAATGGGGAAGGCAGTTGCAGTGGATGTCCTTTTGAAGGTCGGCGCCAATGTCAACCAAGAGGATGGTGTAAGTGAATTGTGATTGGCGAAGAACCTTTGGTTTCTGTTTTCTTAGGGAAAAGTGCATTAATTAGATAAGAAAACATATATCTTAAAAGGAAAAGCACCTTGGTTGGAGGCATATTTAACTAATCATCATTCATAGTGCCTGCTAAAATATTACCTTTATACAAGAAATGTAACAATATATTTATAATTAAAGATTCAAATTTTATTTAATGTTTAAATGGATGAAGAAAAATCTTTATTGAGACATCGCCACACAGTTATCATGTATAGAGTGCGATGCTGTCCCTGCCATAAAATCATAGAGGATCATTAATATCCACTGGGTCTTGGACCCAAGGACCTATTAAGTATACATTAAAAATTACAGGATGGTCTCACGGCCCTGCATATGGTTGCGAACATAGGAAACAGGATGATCGTGCAAAATTTACTTCGATCAGGAGCATTTGTGGACGCTAAAAACAGGGTAGGTCATTTTGGAAGATAAATTACCAGGAAACTGCTGTTTCAATGAATTTTTCTTGAGTGTTTTGTTGACAGAAATACAGTTCATTGTGATTTTTGTGTACTTTTGTTCAGGATGGTAGAACACCTCTGCACGTAGCAGCCCTGAACGGAGATTTCAAAACAGTTCAGCTCCTCATCTTAGAAAAGGCCGCCATAGACGTTTTGGATAAGGTACACATACTGACTGGTATCCACATCCTGTTTCTACAAATTTACAAACAATGACTTAATGTAGTAGATATACACTGCAATATATAATTATACGACCAAAAACTGCGAATCCTAAATTATGCCTATCCAGGAGCTGATTTATATTGCGCAAACATAAGTTGATTAATTTTTCTGTATTTTGTTGAAGAGAGAATAAATTATCTTTGATCGACGTTATTTCCCGCTATTTCGCCTCCAAACGTCAAAGAGTGATTTAAATTTACCTAACTGACTAAATAATCTACACCCTTTTGATTGAAATAAAAACGGTTCATAAAGCAAATTTCTTGACCACACAGATGCTTTTTGCTATGAATAAAAGTGCAAAAAAATTTCAGCAAGGACATACACCTTTGAATTTAGCAAAGATGAAGATAACGGAAAAGAAGGACGAAGGCTTGACAGAGGCAGCTGAACCTCTGTATAGAACTGTAGCGCTTTTAGAGAGTGAACAAAAGGTAAATGATGACGATGGACAATAACCATTTTCTGTATATCTGATATTGTTTTCGTGTTGTGTCGTAGTTGAGGATGTTTTGATATAGGTCAGATTTTTAATCTTTACGAACAAATGCAAGGAAAGTTGTAAAAGAAGGGGATATTGCTATCTCTTGTGTGACAATGAAGTGGTATTTTGGCATTAATCATTAATTTATTTTTGATTCAGAAAGCGAAGGATATGGAAGGTAAGAGGATTTGTTTTATCCATTCTAACATGTACATACCTATGAAGGGTGATGTCTCTACTGGAGTGAAACACCTGAGAATGGGGTGTTGAAAAACATTTGATGTAAATTACAGAAGGTTAGATGGTGGCACCTGGAGAAGAAAACACGATCACAAAAGTTTCTGTTTTATCACCTTTTTATGGCATATGCTAGTTACCTGTAGATCGAAATGATTCTGTACAAGCCGAGTAAAAGAAAATGGCATCAATATCAAACAAACCCAATCGTTGAATTTATTCTCCCACTTAAAGTACATTCTTCTTATAAAGTTTTATTACAACATAGTTATATAAAACTAATATATAATTGAAAGACAATTTGTAACCAATGTTGACTGTGTCTTTGACCTTTGGACCTTAAAAACCGAAGGGTCAATGTTTTTTTTATGTAAACTCATCGAGTGACGTTTCATCGTCAAAGCTAAAAAAAAGTTTATAGATCGTTCAGAAATCATTCCATACTATAATAAGGTGAACTTAAACTTTTTACCCTGAAAACAATAGGGATGATCTTCAAGTCATGGAGGCAGACTCTTCATTCGAAAACTCAAAAGGCACTAAAAATGTTATCCTAAAATTAAGGCGTTACAGACAGAGAGGCAGATGAACAAAGAAACTCAAATTAACAGCCACTACTCTTGCTTAAATGAGGAAAATAATGTCATAAACATGTTTTATACTTCTTTTAGAAGAACCCAATCTTCTCCATGACTTTGGAGAAGAAGTGGAGGCCAGGTTTCGTGAATACTTGCTACAAGGCTCAGAGGAGTATTACGAAATCAACTTGATGTTCATTGGTCAAGCCGGAGTGGGGAAGACAACTCTTACCAAGGGGCTGCTGGGGGAACTTGATCCTAGTGTGATACCAGACAGCACCAATGGTATAGACCTCCATCTGCATCGATGTAAATATGACAGGCATTCCAGGCATATTTACCCAATTTCAAAAGGTGACCCTCAGTGGAATCAATGTGTTTGTTCATTCCTTGTAGAATATGATATTCTTCTTAGAAAATGATTTATTCTTAGAAAATGTTTGCGTGCATTACTAAACGTTTTTGCTTCCAAATTTTGTAAACGTGTTCAATTTCAAAATATTTTTTTTTTTACAGACAACAGCAGTCAGATTTTAAATCAGCGGATAGGAACTATGATTCAATTGTCTTTAAAGGATAAACCAGTACAGTGTTCAGGGAGAATTCCTGTAGAATCGTTAGAACAGCCCTCTCTAGCACCCAGTTATCTAGACTATGGTGTGAAAGAAGCAGAGAGCACATCATTGTCGTATACTACATCCTCTCCAAGTTCCATAGACGAAATGAAATCTCTAGAAATGATTGAAGGAAATGAAAATAAACCCAGTCATGACAATTTCAGTGAAATGCACCACCTTGACAAATCTTCAGTAGAGGGATCTGAAATGATGGGTCCTACTGTAAAACAGGATAATACACTGGACTCTTTCCCTAACACCATGGCAACCATAGTTAGTGATATTTCACGCGATTCTGCCACTGCATCATTTCTATCTATGGACGACAACTCTCCGAATAACCTTCCCATGCCACAATCTGTATCACCTTCATCAACAAATGTAAGAAGCCTTGTTAGTAGGGCAAAAGTGCCGTCTTCAGAAGAACGACTCGAGAGGCTTGTGCCAATAACAATATGGGATTTTGGAGGACAAGAAGTGTTTTACACAACTCATCAAACATTTCTGTCATCCAGTTGCATCTACATGATGGCGTTCAACTTATTTGAATTTTGGCGGGAATTCAAGTCCATCAAAGGATCAAATAGTACACTAAGTATGGAAGTATGATAGTATTCAGATTATATTGAAATGTATTTACTGTGATACATTTTTAAAATGATAACTTTACTATATTACATTTCATATTTTAGACACCATATCATTCTGGGTAAACTCTGTAATCACATATGCGAAGCATGCAGTACCAGGGTATCCAAAAATTGTTCTCATAGGAACACACGCTGACTGCTTTCCCGCGGTATGTATAACACATGCCGACTAACATCCTGTGCTATATATAAATGATACACACATATCTTAAAGTAACATAGGTATGCACTTATATGAAGATAAATGCATTTACATCAGAATGTTATGTATAATACGAATATTAACATCTTATTTTATATACATTAAAATAAAAGTGTGTACCATCTATCCTGTGTTTAGTAAACCAGAAGAGATAAAAGAATTAGATTACACGAGAAATATGTATTGGTTCTAGCTGACAAAGTGTGTATCCACATCGTGTTTGTAAGGCTCATTATTACAACTGTATTGCAAACAAATTTTACTTTAATGCCATGTTTGTATTTTACAAAGTCCAAGTTCCTTTTTAAAAAAAAATGAAATTCTTCAAAACGCTTCAGTTTTAAACACATTTAATATCCTAATCAATGGGACGAATGAATATCAGTTATGGAGTCTTAAACTTCATAAAAACCCTTGCAAACAAAGATACATTGCTGGATCCAGTAAATGCTCTAACAAGTCCTTATCTTTGCTCCTCCAGAAAATATTAACAGCTGTGAAGGAGAAACTTCAGATGTATTATGCCACAACGAAAAATGTGGATTCTAAATATTTCCAAAGAACTTTTAGTAAATTTGAAATCGCAACTTTTCCAAAATCAACAGCATCAAGATTTATCACTTTTCGACACTTTTGTGGAGACGACCTGCCTAATGATACATGAAATACGAGGCCTCTTGACATCATAGACAGCTGCTTCTTCAATAAAAATGAAGCACGAACATATTCATATCTTGTGATCAGTTATTCAAAAACACCATTTTGATTCAATGCACAATTATTCTGAAGTTGATATTTAAATGTGCTGGAATCCCTCATTGACAATTTGTACATAGTCTGTTGAAATTCTCAGGGCACGGAAATTGCTCCTGTATAAGCTGACCTCTTTGCTTTTTTATCAGGCAGGATTTATAAATATATATTTATGTATTATTCCGAGATAAAAATCTCTTGCTGTGGCCTTAAATTCAACATATAGATATGTCAACGACGTTTTATCTGTTAACAATATTAATTTTCATTCATATGTCGATTCGATATATCCCAGATATTAAAGGGTCTTCCATATAATTGATTTTTATTTATTGAACGTAAATGTTACCGACAAACTAACAGCTCGAATCTTTGTCATACGGGATGACTTCACTTTCTCCCTATTGCCGTAGGGATCCGGGTTAGAATAGGTCCTCAGTACTCCTTGCTTGCCGTAAGAGGCGTCTAAATGGGACTCTCCTTCGGATGAAACCGCAAAAAGCGAGGTCCCGTGTCACAGCAGGTGTGGCACTATAAAGATCTCTCACTCCTCAAAGGCCGTAAGCACTGAGCATAGGTCTAAAATTTGCAGCCCTTCACCGGTAATGGTGAAGTTTCCTTTTGAGTGAAAGATTTTCGAGAGGTACGTTAAACAATATTCAATCAATCCAACGCAAGAGCATGTTCTGAGTATGATTCATTTTTAAATCGAGGCAGGCTACTGCTGACAAATTAGTTGATGTTGCAGGGGTTTCATCAGCCTCGTTTAAAGACAGCATTTTGCAAATTCTATGGACGTTATGACGTGTTTCATACCAATTATCAGGCCACTCTTTACATACTTATTTCGACTACTTTTTGTATTCTCTGTAGGATTTATATATTTTCTTAATGTATTGTAGCTTAAATTAAATGTGTATTTGAAATTTTATTAATGTAATGAACGAAGAAGTTATGGTTGATATGTAAAATTTCAAAATTATGAATTATTCGTTTGAAACCTACCAACTTTTAGTTCAATATTAAAAAATACATATTTTTGAATTATTGTTTAACGTCATTTCATAACGGGGGAAATTTTCAATGATCCTTGCATTGAAATTTGATAAATGGCGAGAATTAAGTCTGTGGATTTGAATCTTTGTAGGAGGAGCGAGGCAAAACATTATGGATGATATTCCAGAGACTTGAGCAGTATTTCCGACGAAGTCTTCAGAGGCAGTACATGATCATCAATCCTCGTCATTTTATCGACGCTAGAGATGCCGAGGGTGTACCATTCGACCTTCTACGTCAGTGTGTTATGGAAACTGCAGAATCTTTACCCGACTGGGGATTAGCTATTCCACACAAGTGGGTTGTTTTAGAAAACTTGCTTGCCGATTTAAGATCATGTGGGTGCAAGATCTTGTCTATTGATAACCTGCAGACCATGTTGACAGATGAATTTCAATTTAAGCGTCAGGAAATCCAAGACTTCTTGGCCTTTCAACACTCGATCAGCAAGATCCTTTATTTCAAAGATCACTATCTTCACGAGAACGTGATTCTGGATCCTTGTTGGGTGATTGATGCATTATCATCATTTATTACCGATGAAAGAATCTCAGATTATGATTTCAGTGGTAAATCTGTAGGATGGAACAATCTCAGGGACCGTGGACAACTGACTATGGATCTTATAGAAGACGTTTGGAGAGATTCGAATTTTTATCCATTTAAAGACTATTTACTTAGTGTCCTTTGTCGACTGGATTTAATCACAAGGAGCAAAAACAAGAATTTCTTCTACGTTCCAGGAATGGTCAAAGACAGTTGTCCTGAACAGATAGTTAATGATGTCCATTCTTCAACTGAAGTAGGATTAGTATCTTTCAAGATCTCATTCAGGAATAATTTCTTGCCACCTGCAATCTACAACAGAATAATCGCAGCATTTCTGTCGATGTTTGAAAACTTTTCAGAGTCGTCAACACAACTGTTCAACAACTGTGCAATCTTTGAACTGTCTCGCAGCAGATGGACAGTTCTCTACAAACAAGCCCATGAAATCGAAGTATTCACATACATCAGTGATCGTCGGGGGAAAGCCGCAGACATGAAATCATTTCACAGTGTGTACAACATTACTTTAGACTGTCTGAAAGATATATTAAAAATTTACAGCGCCTTTCAAAATACCTCTATAAAACAGTCCGACTTACCTTTTGAAGTGCAGTGTCAAGGATGCAGAAAACCCCATTGCTATATAAGCAAAAGAGATTTCCACGATCTAGATTGCTTTAGATGCCCACTTCACGGTGACCATCTCTGTAGTGTTGATACCCTCGAAGAGATATTTGAATCTAAGGTTAGTTGTGGCATAGGTAAATGAAAGTATAAATTCTTCTTTCATCATATTAACACAAATATACAAGAATTGTTCAGTAAGGTTTGCTAAATGATGCAATAACCACTTGAATTTGATATACAAAGTTCTTTTAACATTGGTTTGAATTTAAACTAGTAAATTTAACTGACTTTCAGGAATTCAAAGAAGAAATGAGTGCAACGTCGAACAAAATTGACCTCCAATCATGTCCTTGTCCGGCTGTCAAAGGTATATTGTTACATATTTATTACTAAATTCAAATGTTTAGTACCAGCGCATGATTAGACACTTTAAATGTGTGAACTTGTTAATTTTCTAGAAAATGTGGAATGCTTCTTAGACTATGTAGCCAGCAAATTCGCCGGAAGTGAATGTGTATTCCTATCCGCAGCTCTTGGATTTAGCCTAACTTTTATAGAAAAACAACGTCACGAATTCTCATGTCAACATGAACTAGCCTTCAACGTTCTGTACAACTGGAATAACACTCACCCTCTTCCCCAAAGCATCAACAAACTAGTACAAGCCTTGGGTGATATCGAGCGAAGGGACATTGTGGAGGAGATGAACAACTTCACATTTCAGAAGTTCTTCGATTCTGCCCACCTGTTAGACATTCCGAAATCGGACGAACGGATTTCGGATGAAGATCTAGTAATTGTATCGAAGAAGGTGAAACATTTCAAGCGGTTGTTTCGGTTTCTGCAGATTTCCCAAAGGTGTGTTGATGAATCTGAAGGTGAACTGAAAGGATCGCCACAAGATTATATAGCACTAATTATATTCTCCAAATGGAAAGAGTCGGATGAAAAACCGTCCAGATTGCGTCTGTGTGCAGCATTGCTGTACACTGGGATGAAAGCTGTGGTAGACAAGCTAATAGAAAAATGGCACTCAAAATTGTGATCTTGAAAATCCCGTGTATACATGTATATTTGTGAGACATACAGGATGCTTTTGTCTCATACTGTAATTAGCTATCGTCTTGCAGGTTACTTCAATAAAAGTTGTCTATGGACTTTCATATAGCAGGTATCTAGTTATTGAATAAATAGAGAGCAAAAATGTCATAAAATGACTCGTGTTCAAGCTAGACATGAAAATAAATGGCCCGCAGCGATTTCATTGTAAATGTTGCTGTCCTTGATAAAGATCACAAATAGCACGGGAAGTAAGAGGGCACGCAGTCATTTTTCTGAGAATTTGGTCAATATGAAATATCTACTTTGGAGCATTAGAGAAAGAATTTTGTAACGATGAGATATTGACACATTGTCATTCTTTCTAAAGTCTGAAATAGCCAATTTCTCAAATCAAATTTATCAGTGACGAAGTTGAAACATTGATCGTTCTAAAAGAAAACTACACTTTAACCTGAAAAGTTCCATCAACCCAGAAGGGAGAAGTTATATTCCAGTTTTTTTTTTTATTGATTACTTAGGATTGCATTTTCAAGACTTTACACGTATTCCAATTCCCAACGTTTTCCAAATCCTCTCTACCTGTATAGGTCTGAATTTTCCTAATACAGGTCTGAATTTTCCTAATACAGGTCTGAATTTACAGTTGGTAACCTAACAATATGACTGAAAAATTCTCACGGAAACGTTTGAAACAAATAAACTAACAACGTTTAACCACTGAGTCTCGGTTAGAAACCGTGATTAGTCATCCAAAAAAAAAAATAACTTTGTAAAACATTACTCTCATTCTACGTACAAGTATTCTGAAGTAGATATTTAAAAGATACTAGCTGGCGTTCCTCAATTACAATATGCTTATAGGAGTTATGAGACTGATCATTGTTCGTTATCTTTCATCTACGTAGTTGTTAGTGATCAGGCCTTTTAACAGTATGTTGGAATTCACATGGGCACGAATTGTGCTCCTTTATTACCTGACCTCTTTTTGTATTCTTATGAGGCAGAACTTGTTCTTCTTCATGAGAAACTCTTGTTGTGACCTTCACCTTGACATTTACGTACATCGACAATTATCATCGTTTACCTTAGAACAATACTCATTTTCATTCAAGTCAGTTACATATATCCCAGTAAACTCGAAATAAAAGATGCCTAGCTGAATTCCCACACGGGATGTAAACCGTCACAAATCTCCTACACGTTCAATCTAAAATCCCTAGATCTTATAGAATGCTTAATGAGTTCGAACGAATGCTTGCAGGTGCTTAATATTACAAAATGTACAGTGTATTCAAACTAAAGTGAAGTGTCCTGAGTTTTCGTTTAGAACTACGAGTAAAATAATTTTGAATTTCAACAGTATTTTATTCATGTATATATATAAAATACATAAATAGGATTAGGCACAATGCCTATATAAGCCCTCTCCATAGGTCAAAGATCAGGATAAAATTGATATAGCACATGGAAATATAACAAAATGATTGAAGAAAAAGAAATTTACAAATAAGAGAAAAAAATAAACAATTATATATTATACGAGTCAAATAAACAGGCAAGTGTTACGTAATCTTTATATTAAACTGACAAACATCGTTCCATCTAGAATCCGTCTAGGTCACAGGCGTCAATAGAGTACAAATGTATTGCACAACACCTCCCCCTTATAATGAAAACTCAATTCTCCACAATTTAAAACCTGAATGCATATATACAGAATAAGTTTGTTGAAAATTTGCAAGTTTCTTTAAAAAATAAGAAACAATTCTATCTACGTTTAACTGTGTTCTTGAAACGAAGCAGCACCCATTCTTACATTGCCAGCTCAACAGTACAGTTAATTGCTTAGAAAAATACTAAACTACTCATACGGACAGATTTGAATTTACAAAATGATTCGTATACATAGTCCTTTGTCCTTTCAAATTTGACCCCGTTGGCAAGCAGGCCACCTGTTGAAGACAATTCTGGACAAAGTTTTCTGTAAAAACCAGTTGTATCCAAAAATCTCATTAACTCTTTCTCGTTTATAGGAATCGGGAACTTTGATAGATTTTACTTTAGCAACAGAGCCGTGACCTACTTTATGACCTAAATATTGTACAGTAGCATGACAAAAATTACATTTCGCAAGGTTCACTGTAAAGTTTCCTTTTACCAGAATGTCGAAGAATGCACGCATGATTTGGAGATGTTTTCCTTACATGTGTCGTTGAAGATGATAGCATCATCAATGTAGGGTTTACATCCAAAGAGGTAATTATTAAGGAAGGTAATTATCCTCTGAAAGGTCGCTGGAAGATTTTTCATACCAAAAGGCATTACTTTGTACTGAAAAAGCCCATCAGGAGTCACAAATGCAGATATCTCTTTCAGTTTATGGTACTTGCCAGTAACCTTTCAACAGGTCGAATTTATTGAAACATTTTGCAGTTTCAATTTTGTTAACACAGTCATCGAATATTAGTCTGTTTTCATGACAGAAGTCAGTACACAATCATTAGGTATCGTCGAGTTTAGAGACCAGAATGCAAAGTGAGCTTAAATCACCTGTACTGTCAATAATTTTATTGTCAAACAAGTAGTACTGTACTTCTGTTAAGTATTGTAATTTTATTGGATTCAAACGATAAGGATGCTGTTTGATGGGCAAATGTTTTAAGCGTTACCCAAAATAACATCATGACAAGCACCATCGGTCGTTTTTGGAACATCCAAAAGATTGAAGGATAGTTAGCCATGAAACTTACTTTTTCTGGTGAATATTCAAAGGTCCAAGTTTGGCATCAAGATCAGAGTTCTTTAAACGGACACTCTAATAGAGGTATTTTTCAACAGTTTCTACACTAACGTCATTTTCAATACAATTTTGAAATGTCTTGACATGACATGCTAAAGTGGAAACCGATTTTACATGATTTCGATCTCATCTTGAGCATGTTTATGTAACAAACTTGATTTTCTCTACGCCGGCCGTGTGTATTGACTACATAGTTCACTAAGCTTTCTTTCAGTTTCGAAAGGAACTGGCAAATATACAAGAACTTTCTCACCTGGTTTAAAAATTCTGTTCTTGGCATCTCTTTGTCATATCAAACTTTCATTTTTGCTTGAAAACTCTTCAGATTTTCTTGCGTCAATTTGCAAGCATTGTAAAGTCTCCCTTTGAAATCAGATACATAGTCTAATAGGTTAAAGGGAATGGGCACATAGTTTGAGCTAAACAATTTCAAATCTTATTTTTCCATTTTTATTGTTTACAGTTCTTAACTAAAGTATTTCTAATGGCCAACCAAAATTTGAATATCAGTTGTTGAGTTGCAACACTCACAATTCTTTGTTATGTAATGGCTCATGCCATGTTTTGTTTACATATAGATTGCTTGATAGAAAATAACATGTTTAAACAAAATGAGATGCACCACACACTAGAAACTATTTAATTGTGTTCAGAATTAAGTTGTAAATTGAAATAAAGTGCACCGCCACGGCACATGATACGCCCGTCACATATTGTTAACATGAACATATCACCATGAAGAGATAGGTATGCATGGAGCCAAATGTCAACCTTCCTTTAAGAATCTTACTCACTTTATGGCCTCATGTGACATTGCTCCAAATATTGATAATGTAAGCTTAATGATTTTTAAAAGGATATAAAAACATATTCCCAAATGTTTTCAATGAAATGATTAAAGTGCAAGATAGCCCTTTATCCAAGCAAACAACTTACAATAAATGGGAGTATTCTAATATGAAATTCATTTCGAAAATATAGACTGGCCATCAAGAACAAATTTGAAAGAATACCAATATATCAACAGTTATTAAGAGGCTTAATTAATAAACATCCTCTGCCCAATTCCTTAGAGATGTAGATAACACCTGCTTGATCAGAGATGCTCTACCAGAAATGATTAAGACAGTCTCCTTACACTAAACTCATTAATTAATCTTATCAAAATGCTCTTTGCATGCTACTCCCATGGGACAAGTGGAATTTCTCTTGTTATTGTTAGAAACAAAAGAAACATTATATATACTAAAAAAAGCTGCACAGTATATCATAAAAAATATGTGTTTTTTTAATGCAACATTTTTGAATAAGCAACAGTATAGATTGTACCCATTAAAACATTTTTTTTTATATCACCTTAATTAAATGTCACAGTGACCTTAAAGTAGGATGCGACACACTTTCTACCTAAGATGCATTAGTTGACCAATTTTGGTGATTCTAGGTCTAATAGTTTTCAAGTTATGAGCCGGACAAGTTTTTGCCATATATGGCCATATCTTCTTAATAAAAAGTCACAGTGACCTGGTTTTAATGTGCGACACACCTTCTACCCAAGATGTATCTACAGACAAAGTTTGATGATTCTAGGCCTTGTAGTATTTAAGTTACGGGTCGGACACGAAAAAGCTAACAGACGGACGGACATGAACGCCATACCAAAATACGTCCCGTCTTACGGGTGTATAAAAATCTGCTTTAAACGAAACTTTTACTAGCATGTGTAACCTATGTAAATAAAAACATGACACAAGCCTTGTTTACATAACAAAGAATTGTGAGCGCTGTATCTTCCATGTACGTTCAAATTTATGCTGACTATTAGAAATACATGGGTTTGATGAAAGTGTTCAAGCGGTCACGGAGAATCGGGATAAGCAATACACTTGTACTGTCTAACTAACTCATGCACGACCTGTTAAAACAACCCAAACATAAAATTCGAACTTTCATCTGACTGAATAGTGGTATAGCTTCATGGAATAGAGTGGATACATGTATATGTATAATAGTAAGTAAATACTGGTTCCCTGAATTAGTTTTAGGCAAAGGTCCTAGACAATCAACCAACACTCTACTAAAAGGTTCTTCAAAAGATGGGATGGGTTGTAGAGGGGCAGATGGAAATTTCTGATTAGGTTTACCTACCATCTGACTAACATGACACGACTTGCAAAATTCAAATACATCCTTTCTCAACTTTTGGCCAATAAAATGACAAAAATTTCTGTCACAAGTCTTATCAACACCTAAATGACCTTCCATGGGTTTGTCGTGAGCCAAACGATAAAATGACTAAAATTTCTGTCATAAGTCTTATCGACACCTAAATGACCTTCCATGGGTGTGTCGTGAGCCAAACGCATGATGTCCCTACGATATATCACTGGGACCACTATCTGGTGAACAACATCAGTTACATCAGGTGGTCGCCATTTTTGCATAAGGACCCATCTTTAACGTAGAAACATTCACTGACTTTGGTAGCCTCTTGTGGTGGCACCTCTTGCTAAGCTGGACAATATCAGGTCCTTATTTTGCTCGGTCATGGATCAGTAACTAATCTCGACTGAGGGAGTCTCCTTGCCCTGGTCTGACTGTGAATTGAGACCATCATCATTACTGGTTCTCAATGGAGATTCACTGTGTGATGAATGCCTGTTTTCATGTGAACTATCATGAAGATCAAACAAGAAAATGTCACTGAGGTCAATTTCATGAGGTGAACCAGGCGTGTTCAGGGGTTGAACATGGTCAGCCTCAAATTCTTTTCTTCTGATCATCAATCTCAGCTGAGGCTGGATATAAGTCTTTGTATTCATCATGGGACTCAACATTGGAAGAGATGTTCTCACAACCAGCTAAATCGTTGCCTAGCAACAAGGAAATGCCATGAACAGGAAGAGTTGGTCGTACACCTACTGTAGCTGGTCCAGTAATTAAATTTGATTTCAGATAAATTCTACATGGCGGAATGCTACTGACTCCACACCCTATGATAAAACTGACCTATCAGCATAAAGGCCAAACATTCTCTAAGAAAAAAGTCTGGGTAGCACCAGTATGAAAGGTGAAGATAACGCACAGTAATCAATCTCATAACTCCTAAGCAATACAAAATAGAGAGTTGGGCAAACATGAACCCTTAAATATATTAGTTGTCATCCCCTGTCGAACGGTCACGTCCGCCGTGAGCCCTATATCTTGATCAGGTGAACGGAGTTATCCGTAATCAAAATCAGGGTTAGGGTTCCTCTTCCATTCCTAACCCATCCACATGTTAAATATCATTACGATCAAGTCATTGGTTATCAAGATAATGAACATGTGGTCTAACGACAGACTGGTGCAAAGCAATATGCCCCTCTTCTTTGAAGGGGGTGGGTGGGGTGGCATAAAAAAGAATAAAGGCAGATTTATTTTGCATTAATTTATTTATAAAACAGAATATTATTACTATACAGTTCTGTGATACGTAATTTCTCTCTGTTGTATAAGTGAGCTCTCTTCTATGGTCAGGCTCTGTGTGGCAGCTATCATCTCATTACAACTAAAAAAGAATGTACATAAATTGATGTTATCAACCAAATTGTCTTTATCATCTAATTCATATCATTACATCAAGTGTAGATGATCCTGTATAAGTGGAATTTTTAGGAAGACACAAACTTAGCGATTTTCTCAAACCGTATATACTCGCCTATAAGTCGGATTTTTTGGAGTTAAATTCTGGTCCAAAACTCTATGTCCGACTTATAGGAGTGTCCTAAGAAGATTAGTATATTTCTGGACGACGTAATGTAAAGCCTAGTATTTTTTAAACAACAAAAACATAGGAAAAATAAACAAAATAGTAATTGTTTAATTTATTAAGAATAAAAAAGTGAAATATCGATGTCATATCCCAAAATCACACATAAAAGTATTGATATGAAATTGATTTGTTGAGAAAAAATATCAAATATCGGCGCATTTCTCAAAATATTATTTGAAACACAGGTAAAAACATTAGAGCATCGATTTGAAATTGTCAACCGATTCTTGAAAAAAGTAAGACAACTTATAAATGGGTCAATGGCATTTCCCTCCAAAGTAACCTAAAAACTATGAAACCGACTTATAGGCAAGTATATACGGTAAATATGGGTATATATAATTAGCGAGAGTTAATTTTAGAAACTTTATAATTTCAAGAAAGATAACTACTACCTATGGTACATAATAAATTTTTAGCGATATCAACACCCTCGCTAATAATGCCAAAATTAAATCCTCGCTAAAACTTCTAGTTACATGTATATGGTATGTTCAAAAACAGCAGTCACAGAGAAGTCAGCACTTTATAAAGACATCCCCAAACTTTACACCAGCTAATGACATCCTCAAACTGTACACAAGCTGGAGACATCCTCAAACTGTACGCAAGCTGGGGACATCCCCAAACTGTACACCAGCTAATGACATCCTCAAACTGTACACCAGCTAATGACATCCTCAAACTGTACACCAGCTAGAGACATCACCAAACTGTACACCAGCTAATGACATCCCCAAACTGTACACCAGCTAGAGACATCCTCAAAATATACACCAGCTAATGACATCCTCCAACTGTACACCAGCTAATGACATCCTCAAACTGTACACCAGCTAGAGACATCTTCAAATTGTACACCAGCTAATGACATCCTCAAACTGTACACCAGCTAGAGACATCCTCAAAATATACACCAGCTAATGACATCCTCCAACTGTACACCAGCTAATGACATCCTCAAACTGTACACCAGCTAGAGACATCCTCAAACTGTACACCAGCTAGAGACATCCTCAAACTGTACACCAGCTAATGAAATCCTCAAACTGTACACCAGCTAGAGACATCCTCAAACTGTACACCAGCTAATGACATCCTCAAACTGTACACCAGCTAGAGACATCTCCAAACTGTACACCAGCTAGAGACATTCCCAAACTGAACACCAGCTAATGACATCCCCAAACTGTACACCAGCTAATGACATCCTCCAACTGTACACCAGCTAATGACATCCTCCAACTGTACACCAGCTAATGACATCCTCAAACTGTACACCAGCTAGATACATCCTCAAACTGTACACCAGCTAATGACATCACCAAACTGTACACCAGCTAGAGACATCCTCAAACTGTACACTAAAGACATAATCAATCTCAACATAGAAAACATCATCAACCTGGACATTGTATGGCCACTTACTGTTTTAATTGCTGGCACTGTTGGTTGGTGTGTTTTTCTAAGGCAGACACATGTTTGGCGACTGTTGCTGTGGCACTCTGTAGTGACTGTCCAGTAGTGGCCGATAGGTCTCCCAACAAATACTCACTCTCTTGTAAAGTCTGTTCCAGCTGACCTGTGGAATTTTTAATTATTCTGAGTGCAAGATAAAAGAAAAGAAATCACCCTATTCCTTCATTTATTATTCACACAGACTCAAACTTATTACACTTTTAATCTTCTACTGCAGCTGTTTTGTAATTTGATTGGCTAATGCACTGATTCTTGAGGCTATTAAATGATCATTGATAAGATGGAAAGCTTTCCATTGTGACATCATGATAGCATGACGCAAACATAAACATTTCGTAACACATTTCATTCAAGAAAATGGCAAAACATAAAAAAATAAGACATAAACATCAAGCAAATTGCATAGATTGTATTAGAATGGGAATAATTATCTTCTCATTTGTTATTTTTGACCATTAATGCTGACTTATCATCACAAACATCTGTTTTACCCGCTGGGTGCGTTACACCTGTCTGAAACTACATGGTGCATATCTATGTTTGTATCTTGAAGTCAAGAGCTGTGTTGCTGTCATTGGAATAAAATGATGTAATCTCTATATGATTTGACTGTATAGCCATAAAATTCCAAAATAAGACCAAAATGACCTGTTTTTGGTCGTGACACACCTCCCCCTACCCCAAAGGTTCACCAACCAAATATAATGTTCTTAGGCCTTACAGTGCTCAAGATATGATGTTGACACAATCCGAATATTTATAGCCATAAAACTTCTAAATAAGGCCACATAGCGCTTACTTTTGTCTCCTCCCCAATTTCAAAATAACGAGGTTTTACTGTAATTAATTTTTATACCAAAATTTGCACGCATTTATAAACCTCTTTTTGATGTAGCACTACTTAGTCAATATCTGACCTTGACATTGTGCTAGATTATCTTACGGTGGAAGAGCTCCTCGTCCTGTGGGATGTACACCCCCTTGGTTGGTATCTGATGACGAGTGGTGTCCAATGCCTGGGCCAGGATCTCATACTGCTTGGTCAGTTTTGGCAAGTGGCCAACAACTGGTTCTAAACACTCCTTCTGCTCATGAGAGATAAATTTTAAAGTTAAAATACAAATTAGAAGAAACATTTTGTTAAAGATTACTTTGTAAAACCCTTAAAATGGGCATTAACATGTCTGTCAGATGCTGAAAGATTACATTTTTTTTTTTAGATAATTCTAAAGGGAGTTTTTCAACATTATCATTACTATTATATATATGCACTCTTAGAATATATCTATCAATGTGTCCGGTTTGTGCAAATACATACCTGAATATCAAGTTGTTCATCTAATTCATTTAGATGTTTTAATCTTGCTAATTCTTTGTCTTTCTCATGTTTGATTTTTCTGAGTTTTTGTACCTCTTCCTGAAGCCATGACAACTGGGACTAGAATAAAAAAAAGAAGGTTAAAGTAATATAAATACCAGTACAAAAACCTATGAAAATCTCATAACCAGCATTTTAAATAATCAGGAGGCCCATGGGCCATATTGCAAACATTAGCATCTGCATTTTCCTATGTAAACATTAAATCCCAATTATGCCCTATCTGGTTCCTGAGAAGATTTTCTGAACACGTCACCCTCTTTACACTTTTTCTTAATTATCTACCCTTGGAAGGGGACATGATTCTTCACTTGAAAATACTTTTAAAAGGATGCTTTGTGGTAAGTTTGGTTGAAATTGGTTTAATGATTCTTGGGGGGAAAAGTGAAAAATGTAGAAAGGTATAGAGGACAGATGGTTGACAAAGTTCAATCAGAATGGCTCACACGAGCCACAGGGGCTTCTTATTCATATCTATAGATTAAGAACAAAATGAATAAGAAGCCCCTGTGCATGAGCTAAAAAAATTTTAAATCCCATACCATCAAGTCTTCTAAAACACTACATGAGTGTCAAATGAAGAAATAATTCATTTTTGGCTATGTGAGGCAATATGTAAATGACAGATATGACAATGGTTAACCGGTTACTCTGAAGGAATGGTGGCAATCGGTGGCAAAATCCGTAATCGGTTAATCGGAAAAAATAAAGGAGTATAGTTGAATGTCTTTTTAGCTACAAATTTCCCAGTCCATTTCCAAAAGTTCGGAATAGTGATAACTTTGCGTTTTCTCATTAGTTAATTTGGAGATGATTCAATGTATTGGCGGAACACGAGGAAATGTGCTAATTATAGTGTAAACTCCATTTCTCTGCTCCAACCCTCCAGTGTTTCATTAACAAATGAAAATCACTGTTGAGTACTGTTAACATTATTGTGAACTGTAAACTGTTTTAGTATATATCTCTGTTACACCTCCATTTGACATTGAACATGCTGCCCCCTTTGACATTGTATGCATGGAAATATTTCAAAAGAGAATTAGATGGCAAAATTGTAAAATACTTTGCTCGGCGGAATTTACGTAAACTGGTGGTGACTCAGATACACTTGTGCACCTAAAGGCAAATCATCCTAGCAATTATCAAATAATTCTTTTTGAACAAAAATAGCAAATTAAATATTAGTTCTGATGATGGTGAAAGTGAAGAATAAACTTGTAAAATCTAGACTTTAGGATTTATTTCTCTCTGAAGTCTCGTACATGCTTCATGCTTTCTTCATTTCCTCACACTTATTACATTCAATGTTCTGATTAAGCATCAACTGATGTGCTGCATTGTCTTTTTTGTGCATATAAACAGAGCAAACTTGAGAAATTGAAGCCATTAACTATGTCACAAAACGATTAACCGTTAATTGGTTCGAACGAGTTGCGGTAAACCGATGGGCAATTCTATATTCGATTGCCATCCCTAGTTTATAATGACAATATCTTATTGAAGCATTATCACATACAGTGTATCATCATCATTTATATTTTGACCAGCATTCCTTTATGGTAACATCCTGTAAGAAACACATGTGACAATCACATGATTGGTCTATCAAGAGATATCCTCACTGAAAACAGCTGTTGAATTACTGATTATTGATGTCTACTAACAGGTGGAAATACATGAAGTATTCCTCTATTATAGAATTACCATAGCTTTCCTTTCTTGCTCTTCTTTGATTTTCTTTGCTTTACATGCCAGGAAATCCCACTGAACTAGTCTACCATACAGTAAGTCCAGGTCCTGCTGTGTAATGTTGTGTTTATGCTGGAAGTATGTAAAAGCATGATGTGTAAACATAGGCTATAAAGCATCAAGGAAGCTGAGATATTTGTGTTGTTGTGAGCTGGACCCAAAGTCACGCTGGGAACATTATAATGGAAAATTCAAATGGGGTGACCGGTCAACAGGTTTTGTATTTTATATTTGTATTCCTTATAGGATTTATGAGATTTATCACTGATTGTAATCTAGAGCAATGCTCACGCTGCAAAATACCCCTACCCCTGCCCAATCTAGTCTGTAATGCAGTATTAAATCAAAGAAAGGATAAACAATAATAAATCTTTCATTGGTCAAAAAATGGCTCCTCATTGTTCATTTGGCACTTTCTCTAATATTGGAGAGTATTAATAAAATGCTAGTTCTACGATAAAAAGCTTTCACTGTAACAAAGTATAACTTGAGAAGCAACATTATTTCTCTTCAAAATATACACCTTGGGGAACACAAGTGATTTTAGTCTTAGTTTTCCTTCATGATTTTCCATCATTGTATATGACTAACCTTTGACCTTGTGAAATAACAGGCATCTTCCTCACACCATGGGGAACATATGTACCAAGTTCGATTATTATCTTAGCCTTGTCATACTCTTCTTATCCTTCACACAATATCAACAAAATTTAGGCCAGAAATAGCTGTTCTGAAGAGATGCCAAAGATGACAGACTTTTGTTTAAAAGAGCTCACTTGGGCCTTTGGGTCAGACAAGTTAAAAATGTGTTTATTGTTCTATGTATACAGTAGAGGTGGGACGATCCATCGGTGCACCAATGCATCGTAATACTTACCTAGGCCATATACACATCGATAGACATGTCTATTAAATGACAATACCCATCATAACATTTTCCAAAAATATCCAGATGTCACATGTCGGGTATTTTTAGTCCGTCTAACAGAAAATGAAAGTAGAAAAAAAAAAGATGGTGGACTACATGACTTACGTTAGGTTAACAAAACCAACTGGAAGCAAGTCAGGCATGTGTCAAGTATCGTGATATGTATCGGATCAGCTAGAAAGGGTATCGTCCCACCCCTAGTATACAGACACTCGATACATGTACAAACCTTGAGTTTAGAGTGAGAATCTGAATGAAGTTTGGATGTATCACCACCTACAATCAAAAAGAAATAGTCTAATGTAACAGATATATTCTTATGTAACAAACCGAAATATTCTAATCTAACAATCAAACCGATATATTTAGTTTAACAATCAAACAGAAATATTCTAATGTAACAATCAAATCGAAATATTCTAATCTAACAAACCGAAATATTCTAATGTAACAAACAGAAATATCATATAATTTTACATAATACTTCATATCACTACTTGTAAGTTGTATCATTTCTAACAAATTAAAATCAAACTAGGGCACTGTCAAGTACGAACATCCTCTCCCAAATGGCATTATTCAATGGGTAATCAACCTTAGATTAATATTCCTTGACCTTGATATTGATAGGCACTGTCTTGCCTGCTTGCAATGCTCTATTGTATCCACAACCTTTGCTGTATACAATTGCTGACTTAATGAAATTCTACAAATTACAATAATTACAATACTGTTTAGATTACTGTTTCAGTGACAATCAATTTTGTAACCTTGATCTAGGACCATTGTACCTAGAAATCATTAGGATCTTCTATCCCCCTATCTACTACCAATTTAGCAATGTTGGAGTGCTGTCCACAATACTGTTACATTAATTCAATCACTGAGTGTGACCTTGACTTATGACCTCTTGACCTACAAATTGATAGAAATTTTCCTCTTTCAACCTGATATCTATGTTAAAAGTATAAGACAGAAAACTGTAATGTAAATTATATATGATATCAACAACAATGCTACATTTAATCACAGGTTGCAACCTCGACCTCTCATATTTTCAGTCCCCTACTGGTTTGTAAAACCAAAAGGGACTATACCTTTCTTCTTTGTCAGTCTGTCCCTTTGTCTGTCAGTCTGTCCCATTGGTTTTCCAGACCTTTTTCCGTTATGCTTGGAAGGATTCATTTGAAACTTGCAGTGGAGTTTCAGAGTGGCAAACTACAGATCAAGTTTGAATTTCGTAATGTGTGATGGACAGGTGTTAATTTTTTTTAACATTTTTATATTCATCGGGATCATATTCCGATAGAAAGGCTGTAAAAGTAGGACATCTGAATAGAGGCAGTCAATAGAAAGGCTGTAAAAGTAGGATATTTGAATAGAGGCAGTTGATGAAACTCGATCACTGATTGTGTAAAAATTCACTTCATTAATTTTACATTTCAAGCTCATTAATCGCAAAAGGTACATATATCAAATGTGTCAATCATGCAAGTATTGATATTGGGGAATGATAAACTGTAAACACTGTACATGTAGATATTGGGGAATTTGATATATTTATTTGTTTTGTTTTACGCCCCGTCAAGAATTTTTCACTCATACTGAGACTTCACCAATTGTAGGTGAAGTACCACAAATATAGACCTATGCTTAGGTCTTTTGGCTGTAGCAGTGAGGGTTCTTTAATGTGCCAACGCCTGCTGCGACACAGGACCTCCGTTTTTAAGGTGATATCCAAAAGACTGATGATTCTCTCTTCTAAATGCCTAGCGGGTTTTGAACTCACGACCTCCCGGTTACAAAGTGAATGCTCTACCACTGATTTACCATGACCAGTGTAAATATGGTAGACATTGAGAGATAATAAACTGTAAATATGGTAGATAATGGGGGATAAAAACTAAAACACCGTATATCTCTAGATATTGGGAGATAATAAACTTTTAATACCCTGTACCTGTAGATATCGCCGAGATGTCAGTCTGTAAAGTCGAGAAGAAGGAGATGTCTGAGGTTGGGGTGGAGGTCTTCCCTGTCTTAGTGGTCAGCACCTTCTCTGGGGTGCTGGGATGTTTCGGGGGCTCAACAAGCTTTTTGTCTCTAGGTTGTTTCTTGCCTCGGTAATTAGTCTGAGTGGTGTGGTTGTCCAGACTACGACTTGCCTTGCTTCTGTCTGCCCTGCTAGACTGCATAATAAGTAGATGTAAGCATTAACGTAAAGATTTAGCATGTTTACATCCTAGTTCTAGGGCCTTGAAACTTTTGATCTACATATGTAAGTCTCACTTTTTCACTATATGTTCCTTTGATAATAGTTAGAGTTAGATAAAAAAAATTCGTCCAAGTATTATGCCCCCTCTCCTGCTTGACATTCAAATCATTGGGGGAATTTAAGTTGAATAGTTTGTATTAGTGTGTTCACATCTCTACAATAAGCAGTTATAATATTCTATAAAGCAGCCAAATGTACATGAATATCACTTGAATTGAATAAAATAAAATCTTTTTTTGGCCTAGACAGTAAATACCAGGAAAACATGAAAGTTTATTTCCTACGGGGTTCTTATAATGGTTTTCAACAATGATGGCATGAGAGGATCCTTGATGTGGGAGAAATCCAGCGTGCCCAAAAAAATCACATGTCCAAGTGGGTTACCATCATACCCTCTCACATACAACCACTGCTGATCACAAGGATCGGACCTGTGTGACAGAGGCGAGAAGTGTGTGTGCTACCGGAACTCGGACTTTTACGATGGAGAATGATTTTCTAAGAAAACATTTATACATAGGAGGATTCCTTCTACATGATTGAAGTCAGAGTTTTGATATCATTCGTCTTTAATATCAGACCCAATAGTTCTAACAACTGCTGATACACTGTACATCAAGACCCTGGTCAGGGCGAGAGAGAACAGTTTGGGGGCGTGGGGGGTGGGGGTTAGTTAGCAGTACTTACTTTATCCATCAGAATTGACACTGAGCCTTTTGCTTGAGCTGCTTGCATGTACCTGGAAGCCACTACTTTGGCTACAAAAAAAAGGGAACTCTTTAAGACGTTGGTTTCATGATGTTCTATTTCGTCACAACTTCTACTTTACAATGAAAAACTCTTTGACAAAATCGCTGTTTATCATCAGTTTGTTAGAACATAAATTGTGAGTAAAATACCCCCAAGGGTTTAAATCTATAAGAAATTAGTGATAAGTAAAAGTTATTTCATGAGAGACGTGACTTGCAGATTAACACTCACATTAATTACTTGCATATGATAAGGTTTCAACAATATTGATAACCTACTTTTTTTCTTGGCTGTGCCCGGAGTCTTTGGGGCAGTCTTCGCAGTATTTGCTGACCTAGAAAATGTAGACATAAATGACTTTAAAAAATACACACTACTGACCTTAAAAAAATGTAGACATTATTGAATTAGACAAAATAGACACCACTGAGCTGTATAATTCTAGTGCATGAAGAAAAACACACCCACGAAATATCTGAACTTTTAGCAAATTCACAGCTGATATCTTTAATTCTTCGAAAAATCATTCAATGTAGAAAGTTTATATTTATTAATGACTTCATTGTAAGGATACAAGTTCTAATTCAAACTGACCAATGTGAACTTCTTCTAAATATGACAGAAATAATTTGTAATTCACGTCTTACTTTTTGTTCCTGGTGACAGGTTTTGTGACATAGTCTGCAATGGAGCAGGCGTCACTCTCGCTGATCAGAGACATGACATCAGACTTCTCTGGTGGCTGTTGTAAATCCTCCGAGTCCCCCGAATCATCAAAATTTGGCTGCGGCAATCCCATCATCCTCTCCATCTGGGTCAGCACGGGAAGCGCTCCTAGCATCTCATCTGTACTTCTTAGTATTCCTGAAATATATAATAATCAATGACATTCTGTATCCAGTCAGTGATGGAAAATGATACAATATTTCTAGCGTTCTTGCCTTCGATATCTTTACAAATTATCATGATAGCCATTTCCTCATGAACATGCTGTAGTTGTAAACAATGTGTGTATGAATGTCAATAAATATAGTACCTCTATTTTAACAGCTGGGAATTCTGGCAGATGATCTATTGTAAAGGCATGAAGAAATTAACAGATCACAAGAGAGTTCTAATGATCTAATAATCTGTTGTAATAATCTAATGATATAATAATCTGTTTATTTCTTCAAATTTATAACTATAGATCCGAACTCTGTTGAATACCATGTGGTATCCACTCTTCAGAGCCCTCCACAATTTTAACTTTCAGGCGTCAGTTTCCAATTTTGACTTAAATTGTTAGTAATGTAAAAATTGACAATCATTGAAAGACAATACTCGTAAAATTATTGTAAAAATTGACAATCATTGAAAGATAATATTTGTAAAATTCATTGTAACAAGAGGCCCACTGGCCTTATTGGTCACTTAAGAATTAGCTAAACGTATCACTATTCCCAAGGGCTACGGAATCTAAAACAAAATATCCTGTTTTGAATATCTAAACTAAATTTTAATATAATGCAAAAGTATAAAACAAAATGTGTTCTTAAATGCCTTAGAAATTGCCTACACTGCTGAAAGTCTTCACATAATACATGCAACATCTATAACACAATAGGACTAATCTCGACCCATCCTACAGTCAAAACACTGGGGTTGCTAAATTCACATTTTTGGTACATCTTTTTCTGCTTTCCTGAATATGCATTTAGTTTTTATATTGAATCTGCAAACTTAAAGAAGTCTTTCAAAGAGTGAAGATTATTCATTATAATAATTTTGGTGCCACCCTGAAAACAAATCCTTCCCCCTAGGATCATGGAATTTGCAATTTTGGTAAAGGGCTACCTGCTCTCATTCTAAATATCCATTTAGTTTCAATTTAGTATCAATAGCACTATAGAAGATTTAAAAAAAAAAATGTTTTTGATATAAATACTACATGTATGTACCAAGTTTGGCCCCACCCTGAAGTCAGAACCCCTACCCCAGGGATCATAAAATTTAAACTTCGGTAGAAGTCTTCCTGCTTTACATCACTATGCATTTAGTTTTTCTCACACATGTGTGGTTGTAGAGAAAAGATTTTTGAAAATTGGTCTATTTTTGTCCTGTCCCTAAGGCCCCAGGTGTGAAGGAGTTCTGAAATTTACAATTTATGCCCCCCCCCCCTTCCCAAATTTGCTGCATACCAAATTTGAAAAGAATTGGAAAGGTAGTTATCAAGAAGTTAAAAATGTTCAATTGTTAACACATGACGCACTATAACGGACTCAGACCAATTGCAATAGGTCACCTGAGGTTACTGTGAAAACCGACAAAATAACACCTGCATGTTGGATGCAGAATGCACTATAGCACAAGCATTCATACTCTCCTGAAGTAAAACTTACCTGTCAATTTCTCTTTTACAACAGGAGATGACTTGTTCGAGGGTTTTGACATGACTGGAGATGTGACAGGGATTGCAGGAACATTTGAAACAGACACTTTGTTTGGCTCACCCCTCATGGCCGAATTCCTAAAGATAACAATTATAAAATAAAAGCAAGAACACAATCATACAAAATATGATATTCTTTAAATGACACAATGTCAAGACTATGCATGAGGTCCACAACTAAACGGATTGATTTCTTTTTTTTTAATGTAGAACTTTGTAGCATGTCCTTCAAATGCTTGTTTTCCTTTATTATATAAATGATATTGGGTGGCACAAGTAAAGCTCGGAATGCTAGTCTAAAATGCAGAAAATCACAAACCAACATAGAAAGCTGTACTGGAAAATTTCGGCAGAGTCATTGAAACAGCACGGAATCATGATTGCTTATAAATAATAAAGTGAAAATTGTCTAATCCGAAATGCACCGAGAGACATTTTTTGTCTAAATACAAAGTGTGTCGGAATAAACAGTGTAAAAATAAAAATATGAAATTGAGAATGAAAGCAGGGGTCGTAATACTCTACAGTGACACGGATCACACAGGTGGCTAGTTAGGCAGCCTTCATAACCTTTCAATCATTATCCTTTCAAAAATTTCGCAGACACCTGAGCTGTCTTTTGGCAGCAGCGGGGGAGTGACAAACAACTCTTGCAGGAGATTTTCTGTAACCAACGACAACATCCACTTCTGTCTGATCCATGTCAATCAGTTGACAGGATGCGTCAAGAACCATAACTCCGTCTGGATAAGATTTTTGCTGTCCCAACACTTCAAGCTAAAAATACAAAGAAATCAATTAAGTTTTCATTGAAGTTCATATAAGTTCATTTGTGATCTACATACATATTTAACAGAAAAAAAGTATTTGGCATGACAATCAATACTGCAAAGCACATATAGGCCATGTATTGATTAAGGACTTTTCCCAGTAGAGGGAACAATGACCAGCTGTTCCAGATCACGATGTAATTCTTATGCTATGAAATTTCTAGAAAAGACTGTGGGATGGATCAGTGGTGGAAAAAGTTTAAAAGAAAAAAACATATCGAGTTGAGTGATCTTTAAAAATGCTACATTTAAAACTCTATATCCATGACAAGCAAACACAACATTTCATCAGAAATAAAAATAAAAATGAGATTCTTTGATCTACTAACTTGCTTGGTAAACAAGGTGTTGAGAGGCATATGGACAGTTTAAATGAAGTAACTTCAATACATGTATGTTCTATATGCACAAATCAAAACCTTGTGACAAAGTTTGACAAACCTTGAGACTTGGAAAAGATTTCTGAAATGGTAAATGAGGTTAATGCATGCTGTGCAGTATACCTGAGAATTCTGTGCGATTTCTTCATCACTGTCCGAGAGATCTAAAGTGTCGGTTTTACGAACTCTTGCAGGAGAGTTCTGTTCTGTAGTGCGTGGTGCTTTCCTGTAAAGAGAGTATTCTGTATATACTACATCGTAGTTAAATGTTAAATCAAAACACACAGCCATGAATGATTGTAAGGAGTGTAAATATTTATTTACAAATTGCATGTATTCTCAATTTTTTTAAAAGCCATTCTATGATAGATAATGATTGATTTAAATGTACAGTACATATATAAATATATGCATTTAGTATTGCAGTTTATGATATGCTAACTATAAAACAGACTCGGAAAACTCAGTCTATATGATAGTACATGTACAGGTGCTAATGACACAGAATTCATTAATGTTTGTAATGACAGAAAGAAGTGATTGTGTTCTTTTCCTAAAATCTGCATTTCCACGTTCAACTGCAGCATCAACTAAAATATGAAAGTTTTGCGTGTAGTAAACCTGAACTGTCACATTACATATGACCTCATGACCAACAATTCTAAAGGTTCCTTCGTTTAGTGATCAATTAAAAATAACTGTTCAGGATATCAAGTTACGATAAAAGCACTGACAAACAACACCCTCACAAGCTTTAGGAGGCTTCTTTTCATGAATAACTTCCTGTCAGTACAATATGAGAGCTGTATATTGAAAACTTTTCTAGATATTGTGTCACAATGAAAGTTTATTAAACTTGGATTAAAGGTTTGCTGTGACCTTGACTTTTGCTCTCATGGCTATAAAATTTATAACTCCTTCTATAATCATCAATTATCTTGGTATGACACATGAAAAATGTTCTCTTTATATATAAACCTCTTTAATTGTATCTTGTTCAGCATCCCTCTCGAAAATTTTTCACTCAAATGGAGATGTCACCAAGACCGGTGAAGGGCTTCTAATTCAAACCAATGCTCGGCACTTATGGCCACTGAGCAGTGAGGGTTCTTTAGTGAGTGATATAAGACTTTTGTTTTTAAGGTCATCTCCGAGGACCCATGACATTCACACCTGATGCCGAGCATTTGGCGAAGGAACTGTCATTACCCATTTTAACGACTTAGGTCTGTCGCAGCCAGGATTCGGACCCTGACCTTCCACATGCTGGGCGAATGCTCTACCTCTAGAAGACCGCGATAGTCCTTTCAGTAAAACATAAAAGCTCTCTGTAGAATATAAAAGCCTATGTTGAAGACAATGCACAATATCATGATACAATGAAAGAGCTTATAGACAGACAGACAGACAATGCGATTCTTACATGGTTTTCACATTTCCAATACAGGGTTCTAATCACACATTATAGATTTTCTATTGACATACTGCCCAGCATATACTCCCTATCATACATTCATTACACATGAACCATCCACATTTTCTTTCTGAATATTTTCATACTTTGTACAAACTGCTACGACCTCTGACAGATTGATACAGGATCTGATTGTTATTAGATTGATACAGGCTGTACACAATACAGGTTCTGATTGTTATTAGATTGATACAGGCTGTACACAATACAGGATGTGATTGTTATTAGATTGATACAGGATATACACAATACAGGATCTGATTGTTATTAGATTGATACAGGCTGTACACAATACAGGATCTGATTGTTATTACATATGTAGATTGATACAGGCTGTACACAATACAGGATCTGATTGTTATTAGATTGATACAGGCTGTACACAATACAGGATCTGATTGTTATTAGATTGATACAGGCTGTACACAATACAGGATGTGATTGTTATTAGATTGATACAGGCTGTACACAATACAGGATGTGATTGTTATTAGATTGATACAGGATATACACAATACAGGATGTGATTGTTATTAGATTAATACAGGATGTACACAATACAGGATGTGATTGTTATTAGATTGATACAGGATATACACAATACAGGATGTGATTGTTATTAGATTAATACAGGATGTACACAATACAGGATGTGATTGTTATTAGATTGATACAGGATATACACAATACAGGATCTGATTGTTATTAGATTAATACAGGATGTACACAATACAGGATCTGATTGTTATTAGATTGATACAGGATATACACAATACAGGATGTGATTGTTATTAGATTGATACAGGCTGTACATATTACAGGATCTGATTGTTATTAGATTGACACAGGCTGTACATAATACAGGATCTGATTGTTATTAGATTGATACAGGCTGTACACAATACAGGATCTGATTGTTATTAGATTGATACAGGCTGTACACAATACAGGATCTGATTGTTATTAGATTGATACAGGCTGTACACAATACAGGATGTGATTGTTATTAGATTGATACAGGATATACACAATACAGGATGTGATTGTTATTAGATTGATACAGGATATACACAATACAGGATCTGATTGTTATTAGATTGATACAGGATATACACAATACAGGATCTGATTGTTATTAGATTGATACAGGCTGTACACAATACAGGATCTGATTGTTATTAGATTGATACAGGCTGTACACAATACAGGATCTGATTGTTATTAGATTGATACAGGCTGTACACAATACAGGATGTGATTGTTATTAGATTGATACAGGCTGTACACAATACATGATGTGATTGTTATTAGATTGATACAGGCTGTACACAATACAGGATCTGATTGTTATTAGATTGATACAGGCTGTACACAATACAGGATGTGATTGTTATTAGATTGATACAGGCTGTACACAATACAGGATGTGATTGTTATTAGTATAAGCATTGTACTAGTGCTGCCCAGCAATGGGTACATGATTGAAAATAAATCTTCTCTTTACCACATATCATCATACTGGATTATATTTATGCCTTTATTCTTGTTAAGTTGTTTCTTACTGACTGAGTTAATATACTTCCTTATTGTGATATTGACTGAGTTGTTACATACTTCCTTTGTGTAATACTGACTGAGTCCTTGATGTAAAATTGATGGAGTCAGTGAATACTTCCTTGATGTACTACTGAGTGAATAAATACTTCCTTGGTGTAATACTGAGTTTGTACATACTTCCTTGATATATTACTGATGGAGTTGGTGAATACTTCCTTGAGGTAATACAGACTGAGTTGTTATACACTTCCTTATTGTAGTACTGAGTTGTTAAATACTTCTTCTGTTGTAGTACTGACTGAGTTAATAAATACTTCCTTGGTGTAATACTGAATGAGTTGTAACTTACTTCCTTGGTGTAATACTGGCTGAAGGCTCCCTTTCCTCATCTGTCATCCACTCAGAATTGGATACAGCACCATGACTTTCTGAGAACGGTTTTCTGTGATCTGCTTCTGTTGTCTGAACATCTGCAAATTACACTTACGAATATGCAACACATTTTTTTATGTTTAATATCAAAAGTAAACTGACAGGTGCAAAAGACAGGTATAAAACAAATACTAACTCATCGTCTTTATTTTTGTACTGTAAATGAATTCAATTTTTGTTGTTTTGTGATTACATCTAAGGATTATACATATCAAGTATAAACAAAGCTTCCTATTTGCTAACCTTAATACTGTTACAATACATCTGCCATATAAAAGTAGTTCAATAAAGCAGAACATAAAGCATTTCACAACAAATGAATACTGGTGACCTCATTCCACAACAAATGAATACTGGTGACCTCATTCCACATCAAATTAATGCTGGTGACCTCATTCCACAACAAATTAATGCTGGTGAACTCATTTCAACTTTGGGTTAATCAAGTTGTTTTACACAAAACCAGAGAATGTTGAACTGTAAAAGTTTACAGTAGTTTTAACTGAAAAAACTTTCTAATGCTAGACATGTCAAGTTTCCGGATAACACTTTGTATATCTAGCCAGATAATTTCAAGGCATTTATCTACCTATCCCGTGGGCTAAAACCCCTCGTGGTTTGCCAGATGGTCCTCCAGCGTCACTGACTAGTCGTCCTTGTGCAAGTGTTTTCCTGCAAGAATTGAACATTGAATGAAAGGCAAAATCAATACTCAATAAAGAATATATGTATATTTGGCATCTTAACTGATTGCACTGTATTTCACACAAATGCTATCTAGTGCATTCTTTTGATTTCAGCATCAAGTAATATTTGCAGAGCTGCCAACATTATGAAATGTAAAATAGTAAGGCGGGGGCCTAGGCCCCCTGCCGCTGGAGAACTTTTATGAATAAATATGTAACCTGAGCAATTTTAGGCATATTCCAAATCCAAATTTAATGAATTTAGACATACTAATTGTCAAGCATTAAATGATTTTACAACTGCAGAAAGTCAAATTTTATACATCTTTTATTAATTTTACCTTCTAAAACTTGCGTACAAAATCTTGCTACATTAGTACAAATCATAATTTTACAGTTACTGTGTCAGTTATTCTGGCAAATTATTTTATGTTATTTTCCCTGCCGTGAAAAATGTTAAAGTTTGTCAAACAGATTGTACACTTAGCATATAAACTCCCACTTTCTGACTTTGAAACGAATAGATGTTTACTTGCATATTGTTCTTTGAATTTCTGGCTTCATTCGGTTTTCTTCTTTGGGGGATTATTGTTGTTATTTCCATCAATGCATGCCTTACGTTTAGTAGCAGCTGCCATATTGTTTATTTCAAAGCATTAAAATGATCGAGGTTTTGTATATATATAGACTATGCAAACAAATGTAGTAACGACTATGGCTTGTTTATTATAAAAGTAAAAACCAATGACGGACAGCTCTAAAACTTTTGAAATGTCAACTAAGCGAAAATCGGAAGATATATAGTGAAATCGTAAGGCGTATTTTCGGCCCTAAAATCGTAAGCCTTACGCCAAAATTGTAAGCCTTACGCTAAAATCGTGAGGGTTGGCAGCTCTGTATTTGCTTAGGCCAAATAAAAAAATATGTGTGGTTCCGGTTACCTGACCGTCCCTAGTTTTTATCCCCGACGCTAAACCTTTTTTCTGACTATTTCCAAAATCAGTTACCGTATTTTGCCGAATATAATGCACAGTTTTTTCAAGATTTTCTATTATGAGAAGAGGTGCATAATATATACCACTATACATATAGGTTTTTGACCCGTTTTCCTTCAAGTGAAGCTTGACTGCAAGTTCATTCATAGCCAATATATATATATACTGCTAAAATGCTAAGTTGTAAACACTAGACATTAGACAAAAAGTGACTTAGAACTAAAGAGTGCTTACATTAACAATAGTGCAAATTTCAGGTTGTTTGAATATACTGAGTGATCACCCTCCTTATTTTTGAAAAAGTTTGAAATATTCAAAAACTTGGAAGGGCTTGAAAACAGTACTCTGGTTGAAATATCGTCTCCTGCTTTCATGTTCAAACACATAATTTTGGCAAATACACTGATTTTTTTTCTGTATTCATTTTTTTATTTGAAATATATGGCTGAAGGTGCTAAAGTCATGCATGCCCAGTAGTCGTGCGCCATTTTGTTTGTTTTGCACGAGCGGCTGATTTTCGAAGATAATTATAGAGAGCATCCATATTTTTACACTGGGTGAAATATGGGAAGCAAACAGGAAGGAATGATAATGATACAATTATACATCCAAAATACCCACCATTTTGTTAATGCATTTTTCCTTGACTGTGAAGGCACATGTTAATTGTGCTGAACCGCAACCGGTGGATGTACCAAGCACATGGCTAATTAGCATAACCCAATGTGAAGATCACCATGTATTTCGATTGTTTTATAAGGCCAAGCATTTTAATTGTTTGTTTAATGAAAAGTTGGTAGTCCTTATGAATTTGAAATGTTGCTCAAAATGTTGGGAATTATAGTGTATAGTCATACAAGCTATCTCTTTTAATGGATTTAGCCTTCAAAGAAAAAAAACCCAAATGTTAAGTTGAGACAATACAGTCCTAGTCGACTTATCAATGTCTATCTGTATGTCAAGGATGTGTGCTTTAGTGTCCATAAGACAGCGAAGAAATAAACCCCTAGTGTCACCATCCAAACTCTTCATGTGAAAAGGAAAGTTGACATGGAGAAGGTCACTATGGGATTTATTTAGTTTAATGAAATATTTTATATCCATTCACTGTACATAACTGTAAATGCATAAAACGAATGTGATAAAAAGTTACCAAACAATAAAGTGTGTTTTCCTTGGCCTCATTTTACTGCTACATTCGGGTGCACGACTACTGGTCCTAAACAAATATGGCAGACGTTGGACTTCACTTGTTTTGAGCCTCAATGATAAATTTGATAAACCGCTTCGAAATATTTTGAATAAAGAGAAAGAAATGCCTTGTTCACACGAAGAATTTGATTCGCATTAAACGTAAGTTGATGCGAATTAAATCTGAACTGCATTCACACAGAGATTTTAATGCGTATTAGTTTACTTCGAATTAAACTTTACGTCGCGATTTAATGCAAATTACTTCGCATTAGCTCCGTGTCAACGCAAAGCCAAGCTAATTTGCATTAACAGTACACGCATGCATAATGGCAATTTTGGGTCACATGCATCATACCTGTGGTCAGCTATATACATTAATGTTAGATTTGTGCGAAAAACTAATCAAAATGATAATAATCTCTAAAAAAAAAAAAAAAAAAAACCATATGCAAACAGCATTTTATTAGATAATGTCAGACATAATCTGTGCTCTGCATAGGCATACTGAGTAATACATATGGAAGGAATTGCTTTTAAATAAGACAAAAAAATTTAAAATAGGATAATATGATTTTCTTTTTTACATTTTTAAAACAAATATGCAGCTCATTGTTAAATTCTTTTTATACTATGTGACGTCATAGACTTATAATACGTATTAGTAATTAAAAATGACATCACAACAATAGTCAGCGGAATGGTGAAAGAGACGTTCTGAGGTTTTTTAAACTGGGCTAATGAAGAAGCAATATAATGTCTAGAATGAATGCTGGTCGTCAGAGGAAATAACAAGCAATTTCTTGGGAACATATAAAAACAAACATGACAAAACTCCTTGGGTGTAGATCAGTTACATGTACATTGTAAATATGTACACTATATATAGGTCCAGTGTTTTGAACAATGACCTCTGTATCTACCCAATATTAATTAAAATATCTATAAAAATAATTTTCAATAATATAGTCTATCCTTTAATTTTTCCCGCACCCTTTAATTAGAGATGCATACAAATTTAATGCGCATTAGTGTACTTCGCATTAAATATTACTGCTGTGTGAACGCTATTTAATTCGAATTAATAAATGCGCATTATTTTACTTTGCATCAAATTTTACTCCAAGTAAATTTAATGCGCATCCGTGTGAACGAGGCATAAGATTTTAACATCGTAAGTTAAAATGTCATGTGAAATTAGCTAATGTTTCATTTTACTGTTTCTTAAAATGGCAGAATATTCAACGAGTTGAAGGAGGCCAGCAATTGGAAGAAGAAGAAGAAGGATACTTTCTTAAATGCCCGACTACTGGGCACTCGATGGTATTATAAGAATTGTCAAAACTATGGTGATCCCTACCAACTTTGATAGGTATATATCACGCCATATATAAATGGTACATGCAAAAAAAGTGAAAATAAAAGAAAATTGTGTTTCCATCTAAAATCCATAATTAAAAAAATTAAATAAAATCCTTACTTACCTACCCTATTTTTCAAGGGAACGTAACCGGAACCACACATATTATTTTATTTGGCCTTACTAAAACGAACTTGAACTACACAAGGTGATTACTTCTATCAGTATCAGATGAATGATCACATTCAACTTGTTGAAGAATATATCACTTATGAAGTGGGTAGCGATTGTTTGATTGAAAAAAACAACAACCAAAAAACCCCAAAGGATTTGAGGGTTAAAACTATTTACAATTTACCTACTCGTTGAACTACACACAGGGGGTAGTTTCTGTAGAAACGAGGGGGTTATTTATATTCGGTCTTTCCAGGGTTGGCAAAAAAGTCCTCAATATGAGTATTGACCGGGTCAGTGGTCAATACTGGTTAAATCCGGTCAATATTGGTCGATTGAAAATTATTTGGTCATTATAGTCTGTGTTATTTATTTTAAATATTTAAGTGACCATTATGGTAAATTCTGTAATTCATAACATGCACTATCAGTTTATAATATACTTATAAGTCATAATATTACATAAATAATGTACAAATGACTCTGTTGAATACGCAAGATCGCGACTACTTTTTCCGTCTTGGTTTTAAATTTTACTTTCCCCTTTCAAAGTCTCGCGAGACCTAGAGTATGCGGGAATTTGGGCATGTTGGTAAATAATACCAGTTCTGCAATTTTTGTCGTGATCGATTCACCGCATTTTAACAATGGTGTACTATCATTGCATTGCAGTAGACTGTATAGTAATGATTCAAGAAAGAAACATAATACGCAGAAATATCCACAACTGATATATTTTAATGGAAATGTGGTGGATTTTTCCCCACTGCTGTTAGCCAGGAAATTCCCAAAGCCGAGAAGAGCTTGCGTCAAAATATATAGCTTCGCGAGCTAAATTCAGAAGTTCATTTTTCCTGTATCCAGACGTTTTTACACACCTTTCATTTCAAAATGCTTTTAATTGTGGAAAGCACATGGAGGTTAAATTGTCTTCCGATGCCATGTTTTGAATAAACAAAAAATGCCCAAGATCGAGACGCTTTTCCAGACTTCTTTACAAGAGAGTTCCGCTAGCTCGGTATTTACGATCTTGCGCATTGGGGAAGATGTAAAAGTTTCTGTTCAAATTCCTTAGTTTAACAATAACTAGCTATAAGTATTGTTTCATCAATCTTCATTTTAACTGTTGAATAAACATTTGAGGGGGGGGGGGGGTTGGTTGGTGATGTTTTCATAACAATAACAGGCACACTAATCATCTCTGGTCCCTGCCTATGCTTATTTTAACACCTGTCAACGAGCTGCTTCCTGTGCTCAGGTAATGTCCAGCTACCTTTTATTCTTAATTTGTCCAGGTACATGTATTAAGAGGTCTGTCTCCAATCGTCAAGCTATGCTATAGAACTGTGACCCTCTGGTAGGTACTGAAGATATTTCGGTCAGTTCTAGTAAACCAAATATATTAAACTTATGAAATTACATTTGATTATCTTATGAAAAATATTAATCAACAATTGATCCATATAATGAAAAGACTTAATTTATCTTTATCTTTGCAAGAAATGTACAAAAATAGGAAAATTTTAAATCACAATTGACCATTATTGACCACTTGGGGAGTATTGACCGGGATGGTTAAAACCACTGGTTAAAACCGGGGGCAGTTTTAACCGCCCAACCCTGGGTCTTTCCTATCACCCCTTCGTTTCCACAGAAACTACACCAGGTTGGGAACACTTCCCCTATAGCGATATATTCTCGCTAAAACGCGATTATCCCTCTCTAGCGAGAGTAAATATATCCCGTACAACCGAGAAAAACACCCATGGAAAACATCTCTTCGTGTTTCATGTGAAAAGAAGAAAAAGTACTAAAATGTGTGATACTTCTGCAAATATATTAATCAAAACAAAAACACTCAAGATGTCAGGGCTTGAAGCTAACTTTTTATGTCACCAGTCCAGCCGGACTGATGGGGTATAATTTCAACCAGTCCGCAGAAAAATTTACCAGTCCAACAGAGTTTTCCAGAAATAATTAAACATATTTAATTTCGTTAATGTTATCAAAATGAAATTTAGCTCAATATGTCTCAGACAATATTGTAACACTTAAATGCGGGATTTATATTTACGAATCAGATTCGTCTGATATCTACAGATCAAAGCATGCCAAATGTGTGTATAAGATTTCATAAGTATATGCTTTAGAAAATTAACCAGTCCCACTGGACTGACTAAAACAAATGTCAGTCAGTCCGCCAGACTTTTAACCAGTCACAGACTGACGGGCATATGTTAATTTCGAGCCCTGGATGTGTATTGGATTTCAGACTGCTTCTCTCTTACACAGCAACTTTGATATGAAATTTCTTCACTATGTTGTCAATTTCATAGAAACAATTCGCTTCAAGTTGAGTGTGTGTCGCACTTATTCAGCGTTGCACGAGATTTGCCATTACTTTCAATAAAGATGCCAAAACACCTGTTTATGGTAATGTTTATTTCTTGCTAGAGAGGGATAATTGCGTTTTAGCGAGAATATCTCGCTATAGGGGAAGTGCTCCCAACCTGTACACAGGGGGGGTGTCATGCAATTTTGTCTTATGAAAAATACTCTACATTTAAAAGAGTGTCAATTCGTGACGAGCCCCTGTGAACTACATGGGCCCAAAAGGTTTTGACACAATATGAGAAAATTGGTATACATAGTATAACACTATCAGCTGACTATTATACTATATATACCAATTTGCCAGATATTATGTCAAAACCAGGGACCTATATACTAACGTTAGTATAAAGGTCCCTGGTCAAAACCCTGTGCACAGGCCAGTGGCAATTTTTCTAAGAGTGACCTATCAAATTTATCTAAAGTTTTATTTAAAAATAAACACATATGCGCATTAAATATTACCTTTTTGTCTTCTGACCGGTATTGTTTTGCACGGGATTTACTTTATACAATGACCGTTTGTACATCCCGCTTCTGTTTGTTTTGACCGGAAGTCGCAATCGTGAGGAAGAAAATTTAATGAACAACTCGCTCTAAGAGTTGTCGTTTATTGGTTGATCATCGTCCTGAAAGGAGAAACCTTTGCTCCTTACGAAAATTATAAAGAGAAACTTCAAATGTATTTGCCACAACATATGCCAAAAGTGGTGTAAATTAAATGTGGGTTCTAGAATATTCTAAAGAACGTTTAGTAAATTTGAAATCATAATAAGATAAGATAAGAAAACTTTATTTCAATTCGGCATGTATAAAACACAAATAACATAAGCTCTATAGAGCTTTTTACCGAATATAAAACATATACATCAACATTAAAACAATAAAACAACATGCAGCATAATTTAAGATTCATGCAATTTGGTATTTCATATTGATCCTAACCGGAGATCAGGTGGCAAGCGCCTCTCTGTCCAACGACTAACATCTACAAGTAGTATGACATACAATAAACAGGGAGAAATATCAATTTTTCATGGTTGAGTAAAAATTTATAAAACAAATCAACATTTTTCAAACACTTTACATAACCGTTCCTCATGGTAAATTAAAGACTAGGCTTTTTGACAGTATAGACAGCTGTATTCTTCAATAAAAAGGGGGGGGGGGGGAGGAGGAAATATTCATACCTTGTAATCAGTCATCCAAAACATTTCTTCATTAAACCACAGGTATCTGAATTTTAATTAGTAAATAGATATAAATAGAAAAAAGAGAAACACCCTCTCTCTCTCTCTCTCTCTCTCTCTCTCTCTCTCTCTCGAGAGAGAGAGAGAGAGAGAGAGAGAGAGTTTTCTCTCTCTTTTTCTATTTATATCTATTTACTGATTAAAATTCAGATACCTGTGATTAAACACCACTCTGGTTCTAGGCACAAAATGTACTCTGAAGTTGGTACATTGAAAAAGATTATAAGGTCTTAAAAAGGTGCTGAATTTCCTCATCGACGATATCTTCCTAGTCTTTGGTGATCAGGTCTTCCAACAGCCTGTTGGAATTCCCATGGGCACGAATTGCGCTCCTTTATTAGCTGACCTGTTTTTATATTCTTACGAGACAGACTATATTCAAAAGTTTCTAAATGAGAAGGGAAAAAAATCTTGCTGTGGGATTCAGCTAGACATTTAGATATATCGACGAAGTTTTATCTATTAACAATACTCATTTTCATCCATATGTCGATATATCCCAGTGAACTCAAAATAAAAGACACCACAGAGTCCATTTGTTTCATACTTGGATATTTTACTGAACAAAGATGTTAACGGCATACTAACGACTCAGTTTTATGACAAACGTGGTAACTTCAGCTTTTCCACTGTCAACTTCCCATATTTAAGTAGCAACATTCCATTATCACCTGCATCACTGCTACCCATGTCCCGAATCATGATGTACACATATTGGTTAAATGCAAGAAAATTCGTTTGGAGTGTTTCCGGTTAAATAAGTTAAAAGAGAACAACACGCCTCTTCGACAGGTAGGTAGATCTGATTTTTTCTTATTTATAATAATTTAACCACTGTTGACGAAAATCGTGGAATGTAGTCAGCCGTAGAACTGTAATAACCACAATTACCCATATATAAAGCGGCAAGACGACACGAGATGATTTTCCGAGAGCAGAAGGAGGTTGAATTTTGAATATTTCTCACGACTCTCGATTGTCATGGTCAATATCGGCAAAATCAGCTAACCAGTAGAAATGAGTTGACAACTCCTGGGACAATTTGTGCATGTTGAAATTAAAATATTCTACTTTTTTTATGTTGGTGTGTGTATTTTACCAAAATTCCTATCCAAACGGGTCAGGTAATGCTTTAGGGGATAAGTTATGATTTAATGAATTGGTTTTGATTTAGAGGAAAAGTTGTTTAATACACACCCGCTGCATCTTTTGTTATTACAGAAGGGAAGCAACGTGTAGTGTCGAATTTTTTGCTATTTCCAATGGTCTGATTTCTCAAGAAACCAACCGTCATGCGACTAAGATTAAGTTTATATTACTCGGTACCGGAAACATTTGAAAACCAAGTAGTATTTCGTGGATGTAACACTGTGTAACATACAGTTATTAAGCAAACTTTCTGTGCGCGGAGAGTACTGTTTGTCAATTACTTCTTAGACCCATTATTTTTTGTTTTTGTTTTTTGTTTTGTTTTTTATACAGGTAACTTCAGCTGTTCTTATGCAAAGATTCATTGATTGTTTTAATTTCCATCCTCAGTGGCGGATTTAAGGAAAATGTACTAAACGATAAAAGAAGCAATCATTTCTTCCACTCCCGGAGAAATAAATGACAAAATCCTTTGATTTCTTGAATTACTTTATTGGGAGAACTTTTTTTTTCTTCCAAAAACCCTTAAAATTTGCGTCATTTTACTAATTTCACCTTGTTAGAAATGATAGAAAATAGTACAAATGACTTAAATAGGAGACATATTTCAAGCCCTATAAAATCTGTAAAATCCAGGAGCTTCCGGGGGCTTCGCCCCCTGGGCCCCCACCAGGGCTTCGCCCTGAACCCACTGGGGGCCTCAAGGCGGCTCCCAAACCCCCTACCTCATAAAGTGCCCCCCCGTAACCGCAATTCCTGGATCCGCCCCTGATCCTAATACA